>NC_025993.2:158028736-158173736 GCF_000442705.2 Elaeis guineensis | reverse complement strand
GAGTTGATATGTCATATACGCCTCTAGATGTTATTTTTTGTACAACATGCCAATTACCTCGATACTTTAAGTCTTTCAAATATATTACTTGTTTTGCTTGAGTTGCTAATATATACGGCTCATTTTGGTACCATGTTCGTACAAGATTTGTACTGATAAATCATGAATCAACATGAATTCCAATCTTTTTATTATTAATATCCTACCATTCATACTGAAACAAAAATACAGAATTACTGGATCCATACTTCAGTTCTATGATATCTATCAGTACTCTATAATAATCAATCTCTTCTTCTCCTTCATATTCTGTTGTAGCAATTCCATTATTCTGGGTCCGTCGTTGCATCTTAAGCTTCCTTGTATGAAATCTTATTCCTCTAATGATACAGGATGTGTAGTGATTAATCTTTCGATCGGAACCACATGCTAAATCATGCAACTCATCGGTTGCATCCACTTCTTTATTGAAATACTTATGTTTCATCTGCATCATAAGATAAAAAATTATATTGATTGAAATAATATTATTTATAAGTAAATAAATAACGTATCACTAATGCAACTTATAAGATCACCAAATTATTTTATAAATTCTCTCCTATGTCGATCATCGGTATCCATATTATTCTCTCTATATGGTATACTCTTGTATTCACTGCAAGAAGTTATAATTTTTAATTTTACACCGACATGAAAAATTTTTTTGATCATTAAACAGTATTGTAAGATGATACTTACTCAATAAAATTTTTAATTTTTTCATAATTATTTAGAACATAAAAATATACTTTGGATAGCTCGTTCACGTCCATAAATTTAAATTTTCTTGTATCAATAGGTCGAACTGTTTGTTTAAATATAGACAACGTTGGCTTATTATCACCCCATTCACAGTCAGCATTACGATCTACACAATTGAATCTTGTTTTGATATCATCAAGATACATCGAGCAGAATGTGACAGACTCAGTAGCTACATATGCTTCCGCTATAGATCCTTCAGGCATTGCTTTATTACGCACATATTTTTTTAAAGTGCACAATAATCTGCAAACAAAAATAAATTTAAATTTTATAAATATATTTACATCTTATAATTGATATGATAAAATACGTATAATTTTTTACCTTTTAATAGGATATATCCATCGATAATATACCGGTTCGACCAAAAGAGCTTCCTTTGGAAGATGGACAGCCAGATGCACCATAACATCAAAAAATAAAAGTAAATTTTTTTTTTTAACTTATAAAGAATGAGTACGATATCTTTCTGATCTCTCAAAGAAGTTAATCTTCAATTTTTGGCAACATAGTCCTCGAAAGAACACTCCCAGCTCAATCAATACAGTTTGAACATCACCATCCAAATAGCCATGCATGACCATAGGAAGCAAACGTTACATCATCATATGGGAGTCATAACTTTTTATGCCAGAAATATTGCCATCGTTGTTCCCAGTACATCGTGATATATTTGAAGTGTATGCATCAAGAAACTTTATGATTTTGAACCATCTACAAAAATTCTTCTTTTCCTCTCCAAACAGCGAATAACATGCGGATGGTATAAAAAATCTCTCACCTCGACGAACGAAATGCAACTCCGATCAGATTTTCATTTTCTACAGATCAAAACGAGCTTTTGTACCATCTTTTATTTTTTCTAAAATATTCAATACAGTACCAATGATATTATCACAAATATTCTTTTCAATGTGCATTACATCTAGATTATGACGAAGTAGTAGCTGCTTCCAATATGGTAGTTCAAAAAAGATGCTTCACTTCATCCAATTCAGCTCAATTTCAGTACGCTTCTGCTTGCGAGTACCCGATATTTTTTCAAATCGAATATTTTTAATAATTTCAAGTTGTTCTAAAATTTTTGATCCACTTAACTCCTTGGGTGGTGGACGTCGATCGGACTTACCATCAAAGAATTGATTATAACGGATCCTCTAAGAATAATTAGCAGGAAGAAACCGCCGATGACCCATGAAATATTTTTTTTATTCGTGCTTTAAATGTAAGGAGGATGCATCCTTATTGCATATTGGACATACCAAATATCCTTTAGTGCTCCATCCAGATAAATTTTTATATGCCAAAAAATTATTTATAGTCCATAAAATCAAAGCATACAACTTAAAATTACTTCGACTCACAGAATCATATATTTGAACCTCATTTTCCTATAACTCCTTCAGATCATCAATCAAAGATCGTAGATATACATCAATTTTATTACCTGGTGCTTTTGGATCCGAAATCAACAGTGACATAAAAATAAATAGTTCTTTCATGCACTTCCAAGGTGACACATTCTATACAACAAGCATCTTAGGCCACATACTATAAGAGGTATTCATATTGCCAAAGAGATTCAATCCATCTGTCGCTAGACTAAGCCTAATATTGCGCGGGTCACTCGTAAAGTGCGAATACTTTGCATCGAAGTCTTTTCACACTAAAAAGTTGGCTGGGTGGCTAAGTATGTTCTCTTCTGAAATCCGCTGCTCATAATACCATCTTATTTTTTCAGCTATCTTTGTGGACATCTATAATTTTTGAAGTCTTGGAATCAATGAAAAATATCTCAAAATTTTTTGAGGTATTTTTTTTCTTTCCTATTATCGGTTTTGTATCTAGGCTCACCGCAATTCGGATATTCAGTTGTTTGTTCATTATCCTTATAAAATAATATGCAGTCATTTTTGTAGGCATGTATAGGAGTATAGTCAAGTCTAATTTTTTGCATGTATATTTTTGCTTCAGAATATGATTTCGACAGTCTCTCTCCATCGAGCAAAGCTGCTTTAATTAATGTTAAAATTTGATCAAACGACTTCTGACTCCATCAGTTCTTGATTTTAATATGAAGTAATTTTATCAAAAATTCTAATTTAAAAAATTTTGTACAATTTCGATAAAGTGGCTCTCGTGCATCCCTTACAAGCTTTGCAAACTGTTCAGAGGTCTCTTCTACCTCAAGCTGGTTATTATATTCATGATCAGAACTGCTTTCAGATGCAGCAATATTCATCGATATATTTGAACAAGCATCTTGATGTAAATTATCTAATAATTTTTTTATACCACTATGTTCGACAGGTCCATCAATATCACTATCATCTTTAGTATCGTCATCGTTGTGCACCACCTCATTCGAATCACCCTCCCCATGCCATGTCCAACAAGTATACTTCTTATCCATACCATATTGTAGCAAATGCTTCTCAACAAGTGTTATGTGACGATATACCATATTGACATATCTTTTATATGGATACTTTATCCGACTAGCAATGTCAGTCTTATGCCATGCAAAGTCAATAAAATCTCAAACTCTTTTTTAATATTTAGACAAAAAAAATTCTCTAACATTCATCCAACTTTTGTTGATATTCATCTAACAATAAACACAAAATCATTAACAACCAAAAAAAGTTCTGTGGTATTCAGGATCCCATCTGAATTTCGGACTGAATCACATTTCGAATTTCAGACAAAATCCCGACTCGGATCTAGATCCGGATCACTTCATACAAAATAACACATATTAAAAAAGACATGTAGATGGAACATTAACACAAAAAATGTGTGGCCCTATCCCTTTATGAAGTAAAAATACATGATCCTATCCTTTTCAAATCATTACTAACAGGTGTGGCCCTATCCCTTTTAAAAAGATAATAATCTCATTATTGTTATTAGTGAATATTTTATCTTATTTTTATAAAAATTTCGACAGCATCTCACTATGGTTCTCCAAGTATATGATGTGAATATGGTGCCTACACACTCTATCCACCACATACCCAGAGAATAATGGATAGATAACTACTGAATATCACATAATAAAATGAAATATCAACTATTAACAATAATAATATTATTATTTTTTCAAAAAATCTGAATACGGGACATCCAAATTTCGATCTCGATGGAGATCAAAACTTGAACGAAAATCTATGACTCAATGTAATTTAAGTACCATCTTTGAACGTGCATTCGAAGATGAATTTGTAATTTATCAAAAAGGAATAACTTCATATTAAAATTTTTTGATCAAAAATTTCAATAGAATTTTTTTTAAAATAAAAATATCTTTTTTATTTATAATTTCAGCGACATACAAAATAGTACATAAAAATAATTTAATTGTAATAAGTAACAACAATGTGCACTGTGTTAGTGAAAAAATAATCAGTCAAATAATTAACTAATTTTAGTAGTAACACTAAAAAATAATATGCAACAATTATAATAACATGCAACAATTATAATAATATGCAACAATTATAATAATTCGAATGCCCTAGCCCTGCCCGGCACTCCCTAGACCCGACCTGACCCAGCACGGACCGGACCCGACTCGCCCCAATCTGACCCAATCTGCCCCGGCTCCACCCGACCTACCCCGACCTGACCAAAATCGGCTCCACCCGACTCACCCCAGCCTGAGTCGACCCAGCCCGACCAGGCCCAAACCCTACCATCCCCGACCCGGCACGGACTGGACCCGACCTGACCCGACTCGACCAACCCTAACTCCACCCGACCCACCCCAGCCCGACCCGACCCGGCTCCACCCTACTCGCCCCAGCCTGACTCGACCCGGTCCGATCGGGAACCGACCCGACCTAAACCCTACCATCCCCAACCCAATAGGACCCGACCCGACCCACCCTAGCTCCACCAGACCCGCCCCAGTCCGACCTGACTCGGCTCCACCCGACTTGCCCCAGTCCGACTCGACCGGACCCGACTCCACCCAACTCACCCCAGCCCGACCCGACCTGGCCCGACCCGCCCCATCCCGGCCCAACTCGGCCCAACCTGACCTGACCTGACTCCACCCGACCAGCCCCAGCCTGATCCGACCTGATCCAACCCGACCCACCCCGCCCCAGCCCTAGGCCCCAGCACGCACGCCAACCACGGCACGCCGGCCATGGCACGCCAGCACTGTGCTCGGCACGTCGGTCCTAGCATGTAGGCCCCGGCACGTAAGCCCGCTGTCCCGACCCAGGCGGCCGTGACCGACACGCCGGCCACGGAACGTCGCCACCATGTGGCTGCGGCCCGCAGGCCCCACACGACCGCAAGCCGCCATCCCGACCTAGGCGACCGTCCCCGACACACCGACACTGTGCCCGGCATGCCGTCCTGGCATGCAGGCCCGCCATCCCGACCCAGGCGGCCGTCAACGGCACGCTGACCGCGGCATGCCGGGCGTCATGAGGCCGCAGCCCGCTGGTCTGCATGCCCGCAGGCCCCATGTGGTCGCGAACCACCATTTCGGCCCAGGCAGCCATCCCCGGCACGTCGGCACCATGCCCGGCACGCTAGCCCTACGCCGTTCCCCATCCGTGTCCCCAGCCTGAACACAATCCAAAAAAAAAAGTTCAACATGACTCACCTCGACGGCGGCTGTGGTGGAGGAAGAGCTCCGGATGGCGGAGGAAGCCGGAGGGGATGCGGGAGGCAGGGAAGTCGGGAGATGAACGTGGGAGGCAGGGGGAAGAATGCGGGAGGCCGAATGCCGTGGGGGAAAAGAGGAAGAAAAATGAATTTCTGATGGGACGTGAAGGGATGCAGGATATTAGCGACGTAATTTTTCATCATAAATAATTAATTTTCATTACAAATAAATTAAACAAATAAAATATTTACAACGAAAAATATATTTTCGTCTCTAATAACATTATTAGCGACGAAAAAGTTTTTTTGTCGCTAATAATTCCCGCCATAAAAAAAAATTTTGCTAAAAAAATTCACGCCCTGAGAAAATATTATTTACGATGAAAATATGATGTTTCGTTGCTATTTATATAATTAGCGATGAAAATTTTATTCCATCGCTAATAATCATTCAAAAAAGAATTTTTTAAATTTGGATAATACAATGATATATGTGATATATATATATATATATATATATGTATATATATGTATACATATATATGTATATATATGTATACATATATATATATATATGTATATATATATATATATGTATATGTATATGTATATGTATGTATATATATGTATGCATGCATGTATGTATGTATGTATATATATATATGTATGTATGTATGTATATGTATATGTATATGTGTGTGTCTATATATATATATATATGTATATATATACACATACTAAGTTGGTAAAGTTTTTGGTTGTTGGATCAACTGAAATGGGATCAAATCTTACCTCCACTTTTGGAGGTCTAGAGGTATTTTGGAGAGGGCAACCTCAAAACACAAAATGGACTAATCAAACAAAGATAGGAAAAAATTTTAATCGACATATTTATTTCACTCCAAATCAATATTATATATTAATTTATATATACAAAATTATATATTACTTTATATAATATAAATAGAATAATATTTTATATCTTATATTAAATAAATTAATATTTATTTATCTTATTTCTAGATCAAAACTAAAGGTTGAAAACATAATTTTTGAATGTAAACAATTAGAGACTCGAGAAAGGTATATTAGAAAGACAAAAATCATAAGAAAAAACACCATGATAGAAAGTAGGAATAGAAATAAAAGTAATCATCTCGAGCATGCCTTCATCAACCCCATCTACTTCGACCCTTTCATGCCCCAACATTTGCGACAACATAATTTTCATAGGCCATGACTTTTTACGTGCCTTTTATATACACATATCTTGATATTCTACATAATTTTATTTTATACATATTATTTTTAAAAACTATCTTATAATTTTTTATAAATATAGTAATATTTATTATAATATATATCCTTAATATGAAAGTTTTTTTAAATTTTTAAAATTTTTTAATCATTAGCGATGAAATATTCCATCGCTAAAACTCATTCTAACGATGAAAAAACTTATTTTATCGCTAACAATTTAGTTTTTTAAATTTAAAATTATTATTTTTTTAAATATTAATGGTGAAAATAATTCATCATTAATAATCAGAGATTTTCGATGATAATATGATTTATCATCGTAAATAGTTCATTATTTATGATGAAAATATTTCATCATAAATTATCTTTTATTTTTAAATTTTTAAAATTTAAATATTTATGATAGAAAATATTTTTTTATCGCTAATATTCATATTAACGATGAAAATATTTTTGTCGTTAAGAAAATGACTAATTTTTTGTTTAAAAATTATTTTCATCTAAAAATTTATCATGAAAAAAAGCTTATTAGCATCGCAAATAACTTACTTTTTGAAATTTTATATTTTTTTAACTTTTTAATTATTAGTGATGAAATATATCATTATAAATGTCCCATATTTTTCGATAAAAATTTTATTTTCTGTTGTAAATATGTTGTTATCTACGATATTATATTTTCATCATAAATAATTATTCTATTTTAAATTTTTAATTTATCTAACTTTTTAAACTATTAATGATGAAATTATACATCATTAATATTTTTAATTTGTGATAAGAAATCTTTATTGATCGTAAATAGTTAAATTATTTGTGACTAAAATTTACGACATAAATAATTAAAAATATCTAATTTTTATTTTTTTTGACTTATTAGTGATGAAAAAAAATTATCATAAATAATGTTATTGACGACGTTAAATCTGATTTCATCGAAAAAAATTTTAGTATTTTTGACAAAAATAATTTCTTCAATAATATCTCTATATTTTTTATTTAAAAAATATTTTATTATTTATGATAAAAATTTTTATCGTAAATATTCTGTTTATTATGATGCAAGCAATGGTTTCATCGCTAATTATCTTTATTTGTGATGAAAAAATTTATTCATCGTAAATATTTTTTTATTATCGATGAAATTTTTTTACCATCGTTGACATTGTTATTTGCGACAGAAATTCTATCCGTTGTAAATAATTTCATCACTAAAAATTTCTTTCCTTGTAGTGGATCATATTCTCTACTGTGGTGTTTAGAAAATAAAATTTTGATACACATATGCATGCACCAAATCCCAAATTTCAACAGTGATATCAGAGCCACAGATTTTCATATGCTAAATTTTGATATATATATTTTTAAAAAAATTTCAAAATCAGATTTTTTTCTTGATATATAAGATGTATAGGTGGATCTTCTAATTTGAAATTTGATTTTGGATTTAATTTTAGAACATATAGTTGATATATAATTACATGCATAGATCTGAATTTTGATCTAGAAAGAGTTCTAATTCATTTCATGTGATACATAGATGCATTCATAAAATCAAAAATTTTTATATGATCTGAATTTTGATTTATATATGTGATATATGATTGTATATTTAGATCATATATTTACTTTTAATCTGATCCATGATTAGTACATGAGATATATGATATCATGATTAGATCTGAAATTTTGTTTAGATCTGATTTTACATGCATATATATGATATATGTTTGTATGTTAAAATCTAAAAATTATTTTTATATTTTAAAATTTACTTTTATACAAAGAATTTAGATCTAAAATATGATTTTAGAATCTAAAATTTATATTTGTGCGTGAAGGTTTTGATTATAGGAAAATCATTGATTAGGTCATGCAATAGGATTGCAATTAAGATTTTTGATTTGAGTCATATGGGTCCAATTCGATTAAGTAATTGATCAAACTGAGTCAAGTATTTATTAGAGTCAGATCAATTAAGTTAATGATCATACAATTATTGTTAATCTAATCGATTAAATCCCATACGTAGAATCGATTAATCTAAGGACCTAATTTGGCTCATTGGTTTGAGTCTGATTCGCTTGAGCTAACCAATCCTAGTTAATTTACCTATTGACATTTAAGATAAGTTAATGAGATGTGATTATTTAATTAATTTTATTAGCCGACCTTATCAATTTATTGGTGTCTAAGGAAGGCGACGGAGGGACTCCCATCGATCTCCGCTTACTTGATCAATTTGGAAGATTGAATCTTGAAATAGGTCGCTTCGCGGTTTGGTTTAGCTCATGCCAGTTAAATCGATCATATGATGATTGTCTAGATGAGATCTAAACCTAAACCTCTCCATAAATATTAAATCCATAGGTCTTCCTGAAGCGAAAATTCAATGCAGGGGCAAAATGGTAATTTTAAAACTTTTTCAAAATTACTAATTTACAGTGAAATTATTAATTAATCTCATTAATTAATACTAATTAATCTTACACTAGGATCTAAATATGATACAACAGCATGTATTTAAATTTGAAATTCAAATTTGAAACAGTAAACTTTTTACTATACTGTGTTCAGAACACATCACCTTTTGCGGGTAGTCGATCACCGCAATCTGATCACCGTCGGGGGGCTCTAATCGTCACGTCACAGCCACACTAGTGTTTGACCTCTGTGGATCATCCACACGAAGCTTCCGTCTGATCGGCTCCTCACGAATGCTAGTTCTTGATTTCACCCTTTTGATGGCTGATGTTGATCGAACTCCTTCGATCGATGTGTGCCGACTCCTCGGATGCTCCGGATCGTTTGCACGGTTGGTTGAGAGGCTGATAGATCTCTCTCTAAAATTTGGTGGACTCACGATACTCGTGGCACACTAATCTCACTTCCCGAACCCTAGGTAGAAACCCTAGGGTACACACAAAAAATCCTGCACCCACTTCTCTCTCCTTTTTCTCTCCTCTCGGTAAATTTTGAACACTTCAAAATTTTTTCAGAACCTCCCCACGCCCCTTATCTCTTCTTTTTTTTTATTGCCCATGCCTCCTCCCTTTCTCATTTTATAAAACATCGCAAGAGATGTTGAAAGTGTGTGAGTGGATAAGAAGAGGTGGTTGCTCACTTAAATTCAAATCAAATTTGAATTCAAGTGTCAACCAATCTTATCCTCATCCATTTGTGCGAGAAAGAAGAGATGGCGTGGTCTTTTTTTTTCTTTTTTTTGTGCGTGGAGACTTTCACGAGAAACTATTTCTCGTGTGGAATATGGGGCGCATAAAAGAGGATAAGCTGGCGCATGGTTATTTGGTTATCCATTCAAATTCAAAACCCCTTTGAATATGGATGGGTAACAAACCAAGTTAATCCAAATAATTGACACACAAAAACATGGGCATGAGAGAGCTTTACGTGGGAGAAAATTCACGAGAAAATTTCTTCTCGTGAATTCAAATGGGCGTAAGGAAGTTGGGTGGCGCAGGAAATTTAAAACAAGGTGGTTTGATTCAAATTGAGCAAATCTAATTAAAATAGGTTAAGCACAATTAGATCAGATTAAACCCAACACAATTAGGCTTAATTAAGCTCAATAAAATCTTAATCAAATCAAAAATTAACTAAACCTAACCCCTGATCAAATCAGGGACTAAACCACCTTAGCGATTACATCAACACTTAACCTAATCGGGTCAATCCAAACTGAATCCAATTCAATTGGACT
Organism: Elaeis guineensis; assembly: GCF_000442705.2. NCBI lineage: Eukaryota > Viridiplantae > Streptophyta > Magnoliopsida > Arecales > Arecaceae > Elaeis > Elaeis guineensis. The sequence goes on along the minus strand of NC_025993.2, from coordinate 158,163,325 downwards.
TGATCTAAAATAATTACTCAATCAAATTGAGTTAATTAGTGATCAAATCATTAATTAAATCTCTCATAAATATTGAGTCCAAATCCGATGGGCAATTAGGCATCAGAGACCATCGATATGAAACCCTGATCAAAGAGTTCAAATTTCAAATTCAAAATTTGAAATTCAAAATTTTGACCCCCCGGTACCCAAAATGTGTGGAACTCATGATCAGAGAATCCTAATTCTCAATCATAGAGTCTCAGATACATAAGACTCATAATCAGCCATCAAATCAGAAAGAAACCTCTAATGTGTGTGACCCCGCAGGTTCGAACCTAAGCTGGTAGCACAGGAACCAATTCCTGTACTAATCGAAGTGACCATCTAGCAATGGTACCCGATGATCGGATAGGTCGAATAGTCGCAATCGCAACATTCAGAACCTATGTGAATATGGTTAGTGTATAATTCATCCCTTTTGACCCCTGTATTTAGGACGACTCAGGGTTAAACTGTCAACCCTGATGAGATCATCCGAATCGTGCTCAACTCAATTAGTCCTGTGACTCCTCACTAGGACTACCCTGACCAAGGTTTTGCTAAATTGAAACACGACTGTAAACAGCTTCTAAACTGGAGTAGTCAATCCCATCTTGACACACTCACCGACAAGTCAAGTACTTGACTACACCCAGCAGCCTTCCGTCACTGAATTAGAAATTCAGGTAGTTCAATGCCTAAGTACAGTGAGTTGCTTGCAAGTCACTGTGGCGGTCTCAGGTTGGAGGGATATTTATACCCATATCCCATCGGAGCAAATCTTGATAGTAGAAATAGCTCCGGAGTCGGTCACGTTCAGTGCAGATGTACCATTACATCTCACCTGTATGCCATACCAGTGTCTCCACACTCCTTAGTTATGAGGACAACCAACCCATATGGCACACAATGACCTATGCTCAATAAACGTTGTCATCCTTGGTAACAACGTATCATTTGGTCGCTAACAAGTTTAAGGACTAAGCGACAAATCTTCCTTTGTCGAGTCTAAATAGTCCTAAGGACTTCACCACAACACAGGAGTTCATTAGAAGATGAAACATTTATGATGAAAAAATATCAAAATAATTTTTATTTATTTATAATTTATGTACTAATACAAAAGGAGTACAACCATCAACAGGCTGACGATTGACTTTGGGATACTATTCCCAACAATCTCCCACTTGGCCAAAAGTCAATCGATGCAGTATCTAATACCCATCTTCGACTTATAGTCGTTGAACTCCTTCACCGCAATGGCTTTAGTGAATGGGTCGGCCAGGTTCTCCTTTCCGTCGATCTTCTGAAGGTCGACATCACCTCGATCCACGATCTCCCGGATGAGATGGTAGCGGCGCAGAATATGCTTCGTCCACTGGTGTGCCTTCGGTTCCTTCGCCTGAGCAATGGCTCCAGAGCTGTCACAGTAGAGCAAAACTGGACCAACAAGGGAGGGTGCTACTCCGAGCTCGGTGATGAATTTTCTCAGCCACACCGCTTCTTTGGCAGTATCTGATGCAGCAATATACTCCGCCTCGCATACTGAATTAGTCACAGTGTGCTGCTTGGAACTCTTCCAGCAGACAGCCCCACCATTAAGGGTAAAAATAAATTCTGACACACTCTTGCTGTCATCGCGATCAGACTGAAAATTAGAGTCTGTAAACCCTATAAGTCTCAAGTCCAATTCACCATATACAAGCCACTGGTCCTTAGTATTTCTTAAATACTTCAGGATGGTTTTAACAATCTTCCAGTGATTCTCCCCTGGATCAGATTGGTATCTACTCACTACCCCTAGTGAGTATGCCACATCTGGTCATGTACATGTCATGGCGTACATGATAGATCCCACTGCCGAAGCATATGGAATCCTACCCATACGCTCTCTCTCTTGAGGTGTTGTCGGACAATCCCTTTTCGAGAGAGAAATTCCATGGCCTATCGATAGATAGCCTTTATTGAAATTCTCTATGCTGAACCTTTTCAGCATAGTATCAATATACGTGGACTGGGATAAGCCAAGCAACCTTTTGGATCTATCCCTATAGATCCTCATCCCTAGGATGTAGGAAGCTTCTCCCAGATCCTTCATGAAGAACTGTGACGATAGTCAAATCTTTATTCCCTGTAATGCAGGGATATCATTCTCGATTAAGAGAATGTCATCCACATACAATACAAGAAATACTACTACTGGACCATTAGCCCACTTATAAATGCAGGGCTCTTCTCCGTTCTTAACGAAGCCAAACGTTTTGATCGTCCTATCAAAACGTATGTTCCAACTCCGAGATGCCTGCTTAAGTCCATAAATGGACCTTTGTAGCTTGCATACCTTAGACTCATCTGTGGATGTGAACCCTTCAGGTTGTATCATATACACCTCTTCATCCAGCTCTCCATTTAGGAAAGCTGTCTTCACATCCATCTGTCAGATTTTATAGTCTAGATGGGCAGCTATCGCAAGCATAATCCGAATGGATTTGAGCATTGCCACAGGAGAAAATGTCTCGTCATAGTCTATACCATAACGTTGACGATATCCCTTGACAACCAGATGGGCTTTATAGGTCTCCACCTTTTCGTCTGCACCCCTCTTCCTCTTAAAGACCCACTTACACCCTATGGGTTTCACTCTTTCGGGTGAGTCAACCAATGTTCACACATCGTTGACCTTCATGGACTCCATTTCGGATTTCATGGCCTCTAGCCATTTCTCAGAGTCAGGTCTCTGCATTGCATCCATGTAGGTGATCGGATCCTCATCATTTTCATCAAGTTCGACAGGATCGCCATTCCGGACCAAGAAACCATAGTATCTGTCCGATTGATGTGGTACTCTACCAGACCGCCTTAAAGGTGCATAATCAATGGGCTCCGGATCTGATCTAATCAAATCCGATTCAGGTTCAGTAACATGTGTCGGTTTTTTCACCTGTCGAACTTCGTCAAGTTCGACCTTAGAGGCAACAGTTCCTTCACTAAGGAACTCCTTTTCTAAAAAGATTGCCTTAAGGCTGACAAACACCTTTTGCTCATCAGCAAAATAGAAATAATACCCTTTGATCTCTTTTGGATACCCTATAAAATTATACTTGTCAGACCTAGGTCTAAGCTTGTCTGTAATTAAACGTTTAACATAAGCCGGACACCCCCAAACCCTAAGGTGCGAGAGTACTGGCTTACGTCCTATCTATATCTCATATGGCGTTTTGGCTACAGACTTACTCGGAACTCTATTTAGAAGGTAACAAGCTGATTCGAGCGCATATCCCCAGAGGAAGATCGACAGACCAGCAAACCCTATCATGGATTGAACCATGTCCAATAAGGTCCGATTCCTCCTTTCAGACATACTATTATGCTGTGGTGTTTCAGGAGGAGTCCACTGAGAGAGAATCCCATTCTCTCCTAGATACGTCAAAAACTCATTGGAAAGGTATTCACCTCCTCGATCAGATCGAAGAATTTTAATACACTTCCCAGTTTATTTTTCTACCTCATTTTGGAATAGTTTGAACATTTCAAACGACTCCGACTTATGCTTCATTAAGTAGACATATCCATACCTCGATAGGTCGTCTGTGAAGGTTATGAAGTAGAAATATCCACCTCTTGCACTTGAGCTTATAGGTCCACATACATCAGAATGTACCAGACCCAAGAGTTCACTGGCTCGCTCACCTTTTCCAGTAAAAGGTGACTTGGTCATCTTTCCAAGAAGACAAGACTCACAGGTTGGAAGTGATTCACAATCACCAAGTTCAAGAATTTCTTCTTGAGCCAACCTGTTTATCCTGTTCTTATTGATATGACCTAGCCTACAGTGCCAAAGGTAGATTTCTGACACATTATCTATTCTAGGGCGTTTACCGAAGTTTTGAACCACATTAACAGGCTGTGATAGTAAGTAAATTCTATTATTTAATTGTCCAACAAACATTGTAATATCATTCAAAATGATATTGTAAATATTTTTTTTTATTAAAAAATTATAACCGTACATGGCCAAAAGACCTACAGAAATAATATTTAATAAAAAGCTTGGACAATAGTGACATTCACTCAGAATTATATTACGAGAATTGATTACAAGACTCATGATTCCTAAAGCTAGAACTGAAACTTTGCTTCCATCTCCAACGTTCAGGAACCTCTTGCCTTCATCAAATCTCCTACTGACCTGCAGACCCTGCATCGAATTACAAATATGATAAGGGCTTCCGGTATCCAATACCCAGGCAGTAGTATCACAAATGAAAAAGTTGCAAGGAGTTATCATATAATTCCTTTGCTTCTTCTTCGGTCTGTTCGGGTCCAGGGAGGCTATGTATTGAGGACAGTTCCTCTTCCAATGCCCCTGCTTCTTGCAAAAGAAACACTCCACCTGGCTCTAGTCGGGCTTGCACTTCTTGGTCTGACCCTGTGCAACCATCCCAGCATGAGGCTGCACCTTTTTGTTCTTGTTCTTCTTGTTCTTCTTCCCTTCCCAAAGGGTCGACGATGAGAAGAAGACCCTCCCACTACATTCACCGACTCCTTATGGAGCTGGTGATCCTTCTCAAAGTTCTACAGCAACCCCAACAACCCGTGGTAGTTTACTGCAGGCTTTGTCATTCGAAAATGAGTAAGAAATGGGAGGAAGGACTTGGGCAAGGAATTAAGGATCGCATCCTTACCAAGCTGCTCGTGCAGAGGAAAACCCAATTTGCTTAGGCGCTCAATCATCTCGATTATGTACAGTACATGATCAGTGACTGAGGCCCCATCCCTCATCCGAGCATTGAAAATGGCACAACTAGTTTTGTGCCTTTCAACGTCGTCAGGCATGCCAAAGGAGTCGTTCAACATTTGAAGCATCTCCTGTGGCTGGGCGTTCTCAAACATGCGGCTGAACTCGTCATTCATTGCTGCCAGCATAATACATCAGATGGTGGTGCGGTCATTGAGCCACTTCTGGTAAGTATCTCGGATCGTTTTACTAGCATTCGGAGCTGGCTCCTCAGGTGCTGGATCCGTTACTACAAAAAGGATCCGCTCATGCTCAAGGACGATTTTCAATTTTCGATACCAGCTATCCAAATTAGGTCCCATGAGCTTGTCATTATCTAATAATGACCGGAGCGACAGGGTAGTGGCCATAGCTATATAAAGAAAAACCAGACCTCTATTAGTACATAAATTAATACTAAAGACTTGGACTTTAGTCTAAAATTTTTTCTAATATTTTTACGAACTGGTAGCCTCAACCTCTAATTCGAGGAATTACTTTAATTCCTTAATGGGTACTAGAATCCACACAGACTACACACGAGCCCAACTTTGGTTGGTCAACCCATGTGCATCTATGGGTAGGTTCTTAACCAGTTATTTCTCTAAACAACTTTTAGTAATTGATTTTGCCCCAGAACCTAATCAGTAGGCTTTGGCCTCCACTGAAAAGATCTGGTTAGATCCAACCATTAACATGACTTAATTTGGTGAATCAGATCAATAAATGATCAGGCCCGATTTTGGCCGGCCAACCTAACCACCATCAGAAAGACTCAACCAAATTATCATATTATGAATGATAATTCTATTAGCCAATGAGCACCAGGCCTTTGGGCCTCCAATGATCATTGAACTAATGAATGGGAGGCATTGACTTAGTTATCATTATAACTTAATCATTTTAGGTACCTAATAATTTTTGAGGATTTTATTAAAGGATAGTAGAGAAGAAATCATCCAGTCAATTTCAATCCTCCCACTGACTTCACCAAGTCAGATTAAAAAAGATTTAATTAAAGCTGGCATTAGGAGCACCTAAATCAGTCACACTGATTTACCTAATGACATGGGTGAGCTCTAATCACCAAGTGATCTAATCAAAATCTAACTTACCAGATTGGCCAGGTAAGTGAGATCAGTGGTGGGAATTTGCCATTAACTTGTCAATGATCGAATCAATGCGAGTAGCTCCCGCTTAAGAACCACTGGTCAAAACTGCCGAACTTACCTTAGACACCAACCGATTCATTAGTTTTAATTTTGATCAACTTAGTAAATAGGGCTCCACCGCGTAGCCATGAATTAAGTCCATCTTGGTCTAGTTAAAGACATGGACCCATTCAACTACAACTATTGAAGTTGAGTCTAGAGTATCCTTGACCTAATCTAATTCAACTTTTGATTAGATTTGACCAATTACTCCATTTAGTCTATTTTTTAAGCTAACCTTAGGTCTAACCCAATTATGGACCTAATTCATCTAACCCATTAATCCACAAGTTTATGCAATTGTCTTAGATCTTAATTCACAATTCTAGACCTACTAGACAATACTTAATTCTTTTAATTAAGTACTTGGACTGATGGGTCAGGGTTTGGCATTTTGAAAATAATTTTCAAATTTTGAAAGATTTTATTTTCTGTTCACCAAATGTGTTGACTCATTTCACAAACGGGTCAGCACAATTCATAAACAGCAATCCTATTGCTCATTTCATAACAGAAAATAACTCAAAATAAATCATGAATTTTTTTTTAGATCTAATCTAACACATTCATGATAAATTTTATAATTAAGTCATTTCGCTGCTTCATCAGTATGAGATATAATTATATCGGCACCCCTACCGTCATAGGAGACCCCATCGAATGGAAAGAGAGGGCCTTTAAACCCTATTTTTCTCCTATGACCGGATGGCCATGGCAACCAACCCAATTAGATTACTTGCTACTTGGTTCAAATATATCTAAATATACCAATTTCAAAATTTAAATTTTGAATTTCAAATTTCAAATTTCAAATTTTAAATTTTAAATTTCAAATTTTAAATTTCAACCAAATTTTAAATTTTAAATTTTCAATCTTTGAATTTTAAATTTTGAATTTTGAATTTCAAATTTCAAATTTCAAATTTTAAATTTCAAACAAATTTCAAAATTCAAAATTCAAATTTCAAAATTTAAATTTTAAATTTTGAATTTCAAATTTGAAACTTCTAACAAATTTCAAATTTCAAATTTAAACTTATAGATTACACCTTAATCTACGCATGCATATATATATCATATTCTAGAACCATGCTCTGATACCATTTGAAGCGAAAATTCAGTGCAGGAGCAAAATGGTAATTTTAAAACTATTTTAAAATTACTATTTTACAGTAAAATTATTAATTAATCTCATTAATTAATACTAATTAACCCTACACTAGGATCTAAATATGATACAACAGCATACATTTAAATTTTAAATTCAAATTTGAAACAGTAAACTTTTTACTATACTGTGTTCAGAACACATCACCTTTTGCGGATAGTCGATCACCGCAATCTGATCACCGTCGGGGGCTCTGATCGTCACGTCACAGCCACACTAGTGTTTGGCCTCTGCGGATCGTCCACATGAAGCTCCCGTCTGATCGGCTCCTCACGAATGCTAGTTCGTGATTTCACCCTTTTGATGGCTGATGTTGATCGAACTCCTTCGATCGATGTGTGCCGACTCCTCAGATGCTCCAGATCGTCTGCACAGTTGGTTGAGAGGCTGATGGATCTCTTCTTGAAATTTGGTAGACTCACGACACTCATGGCACACCAATCTCACTTTTCAAATCCTAGGTAGAAACCCTAGGGTACACACCAAAAACCCTGCGCCCACTTTTTTCTCCTTTTTCTCTCCTCTCGGTAAATTTTGAACACTTCAAAATTTTTTCAGAACCTCCCCACGCCCCTTATCTCTTCTTTTTTTTTATTGCCCATGCCCCCTCCCTTTCTCATTTTATAAAACATCGCAAGAGATATTGAAAGCGTGTGAGTGGATAAGAAGAGATGGGTGCTCACTTAAATTCAAATCAAATTTGAATTCAAGTATCAACCAATCTTATCCTCATCCATTTGTGCGAGAAAGAAGAGATGGCATGGCCCTTTTTTTTTTTTGTGCATTGAGACTTTCACGAGAAACTATTTCTCGTGTGGAATATGGGGCGCACAAAAGAGGATAAGCTGGTGCATGGTTATTTGGTTATCCATTCAAATTCAAAACTCCTTTGAATTTGGATGGATAACAAACCAAGTTAATCCAAATAATTGGCGCACATAAACATGGACGTGAGAGAGCTTTGCATGGGAGAAAATTCATGAGAAAATTTTTTCTCATGAATTCAAATGGGCGCAAGGAAGTTAAGTGGCGCAGGGAATTTAAAACAAGGTGGTTTGGTTCAAATTGAGCCAACCTAATTAAAATAGGTTAAACACAATTAGATCAGATTAAACCCAACATAATTAGACTTAATTAGGCTCAATAAAATTCTAATCAAATCAGAAATTAACTAAGCCTAACCCTTGATCAAATCAGGGACTAAATCACCTTAGCGATTAGATCAACACTTAACCTAATCGGATCAATCCAAACTGAATCTAATTCAATTGGACTTGATCTAAAAATAATTACTCAATCAAATTGAGTTAATTAGCGATCAAATCACTAATTAAATCTCTCATAAATATTTAGTCCAAATTCGATGGGCAATTAGGCATCAGAGACCATCGATATGAAACCCTGATCAAAGAGTTCAAATTTCAAATTCAAAATTTGAAATTTAAAATTTTGACCCCGATACCCAAAATGTATGGAACTCATGATTAGAGAATCCTAATTCTCAATCATAGAATTCTAGACACATAAGACTCATAATCAGCCATCAGATCAGAAAGGAACCTCTAATGTGTGTGACCCCGCAGGTTCGAACCTAAGCCAGTAGCACAGGAACCAATTCCTGTACTAATCGAAGTGACCATCTAGCAATGGTACTCTACGATCGGATAGGTCGAATAGTCACAATCACAACATTCAGAACCGACGTGAATATGATTACCGTATAATTCATCCCTTTTGACCCCTGTGTTTAGGACGACTCAGGGTTAAACTGTCAACCCTGATGAGATCATCCGAATCGTGCTCAACTCAATTAGTCCTGTGACTCCTCACTAGGACTACCCTGACCAAGATTTTGATAAATTGAAATACGACTGTACACAGCTTCTAAACTGGAGTAGTCAATCCCATCTTGACACACGCACCGACAAGTCAAGTACTTGACTACACCCAGCAGCCTTCCGTCACTGAATTAAAAATTCAGGTAGTTCAATGCCTAAGTACAGTGAGTTGCTTGCAAGTCACCGTGGCGGTCTCAGGTTAGAGGGACATTTATACCCATATCCCATCGGAGCAAATCTTGATAGCAGAAATAGCTCCGAAGTCGGTCACGTTCAGTGCAGATGTACCATTACATCTCACCTGTATGTCATACCAGTGTCTCCACACTCCTTAGTTATGAGGACAACCAACCCATATGGCACACAACGACCTATGCTCGATAAACGTTGTTGTCCTTGGTAACAACGTATCATTTGATCGCGAACAGGTTTAAGGACTAAGCAACAAATTCTCCTTTGTCGAGTCTAAATAGTCCTAAGGACTTCACCACAACACAGGAGTTCATTAGAAGATGAAACATTTGTGATGAAAAAATACCAAAATAACTTTTATTTATTTATAATTCATGTACTAATACAAAAAGAGCACAACCGTCAATAGGCTGACGATTGACTTTGGGACACTATTTCCAACACTTCCACCATTGTAGATGTGCGGGTATGCTACCGACGTTGATTGTTCTCGACTGGTTATAGTGGTTCAATTACATCGAAAACATGCAACTACTCTATTAGCAAAGAGTTGCTCCAGAGTAAGGATAGGGTTGGACCCAATAACTATTAGATGAGGAACCCAATGACGGCCTTACACCTACTTGTGAACGGTGGGTCGGGCTTAACTAAGAAGTGTGAGCAATAATTGTTAGGTGAGCCTACATGACTTAGAGACCAAATCGCTGCAACATGCTTAGTGAAGCATCTGAGCAAAGAGTTTCCTACGCATTAGTGTGCATATTATCAATAACTGTTAGATGAGGTGTATGTCATTGGTGGGACCACAACACCCACTAGGAATCCCTTATCGTATTAGGATTTTCATTTCCTTTTCAGAGAGTGGAGGAATCTGATAAATTAGTGGGAGTCATTATTTGCATCTTAAAGTCTCTAGAAGTAAATTAAATATTAAGTACAAAAGTCTAACTTGAATCTCTACTCTCGCAGTTAAACTACAGTATCAGCCTCAAACCCTCTAACTCGTATCTTTGAAACCAATCATTTGATTGGTACTAATTACAAAGACTGACTCAGAAACCTCAGGATTGTCCTAACCTCAGAAAAATTAAGCTATATTCTCGATCAGGATCCCGTAGTGCTACCAAAATATCCTACTGCTGAGCAAAGAGCTGCTTTGAGAAGTGAACGGATGAAGACAGTCAGATCAAGTGCTATGTACTGGCGTCCATGTCAAACGAATTGCAAATCTAGCACGAGCATATACCCACTGTCTGGGCCATGATCACTCACCTACAAGAGTTGTATGGTGAGCAGAGCGGTACTGCACACTTCGAAGTGTTTAAGAGACTCTTCAATCTGAAGATGTGCAAAGGACAGTCTGTCCATGAGCACTATATGACAGTGATCAAGGACATTGAGGAGCTTGGAAAGCTCGGACTGGATATGCAAAAGGAATTACAGGTGGATCCGATCCTTCAATCCCTTACTAGTTCATATAGTTAATTCATTATAAATTTTCATATGAACAAACTTGACTGTATTATTCTCGAACTTGTTAACATATTAGTCACCATGGAGGGTATTTTGAAGAGTTCAAGGGATACTGTTCTCGCTGTGAAGCGGACTTCTTCTTCCAAGAGAAAGTCTATTGGAAGGAAGAAGGTTAAATCCATGAAGAAGCAGAAGAAAGAGAGCAAGCCGAAGAAAGATGGTCCAAAGACAGCTGAGGCAAGGAGAAAGTGTTTCCACTGTCATGCTGAAGGCCACTGGAAGAGAAACTGTCCAAAATACCTGGAGAGCCTAAAGATCAAAAAAGATGATAAACCTTCCAAAAGTATGCTTGTAATAGAATCTAACCTTACAATTTTTTCTACTTCTAGTTAGATATTAGACTCTGGCTCAAGTGCTCATATATGTATCTCAATGCAGGATCTGATAGAAAGTAGAAGGTTGAAGGAAGGTGACATGATTCTTCGGATCGGCAATGGAGCAAAAGTTGCCACAAAAACCGTTGGCACTTATCCTTTTCGATTACCGTCTAGTGTTAGATTTGATTTGAAGGACTATTATTATATTTCTGTAGCTAGTCAGAATTTGATTTTCATGTCTATGTTAGCACAAGAAGGTTTTAAAATTAGTTTCAATAAAAATTTTTATTCTATTTATTTATGAAATAAATTGGTTGTATGAGATCTTTTAATTGACAGTCTTTATCACTTGCATGTTGATGCGAATGTGAACCTAAATGAGCATATAGTGAGTGCCATAAGCCAAAAGAGATCTAGAGATGAAATTAATCAGAAGTACTTGTGACACTATAGACTAGACCATATTGGAGAGGATAGGATAAACAGACTGAAAAAAGATGGGATCCTTGGCTCTCTTAACCCAGAGTCGTATCTAGCTTACGAATCCTATCTTTGAGGAAAGATGGCTAAGTTACCCTTTGTAGGACATGGAGAGAGGGCCACTGAGTTATTTATCCTGGTACACACCGACGTGTGTGGGTCATTTGATGTGCAGATCAGGAGTGGTTATACTTACTTTATTATCTTTATCGATGATCTGTTTAGGTACAAATATGTGTATCTGATTAAACACAAGTCTGAGGCCTTTGAAAAGTTTAAAGAATTCATGCATGAAGTAGAAAAGCAAACAGGCAAATTCGTTAAGGTTCTTCGATCTAATCGAGGAGGTGAATATCTTGATCGAAAATTTTTGGGATATCTTAAGGACAATAGTATAGTCTCTCAGTGGACCTCTCCTAGAACGCTTCAGCTCAATGGGATATTCGAAAGGAGAAACAAGATCCTATTAGATATGGTCTGATCTTTGATAAGCTTTACTGATCTATCCTTATTTCTTTGGGGACATGCCTTATTAACTGCCATTTACTTGTTGAATAGGATTCCATCAAAGTTCGTTCCTACCATACCATATGAAATATGATTCGGTAAAAAATCGAGTCTGAGTTATCTCAAGACTTGGGGATGTCCGACCTATTTCAAGAGACAGATGACAGATAAGTTAGAGGATAGATCTATTATAGCTCGTTTTATAAGATATCCAAAAGAATTCATGGGATAGTACTTCTACTTTTTATGAGACCATAATGTGATTATGAGTCGAAACGTCGTATTTCTAGAAAAACAGTTTATTCAGGATGGCGGCAGTGGGAGGTTAGTGGAGCTCGAAGAAAAAATCTCTGAAGAGCCAAGAGCTATAGATTCTTAAGAACCCGTAGTCCATGAGCTAGTAGTTGATGTTCCTCTACCACCTCATAGATCTAGTAAGGCCTCCCGACTTTCTGCAAGGTACATGGATATGCTTACAGAGGAAGTAAAAGAAATATTCCTTATGGGAGATAGGGGTCATACTGATGATCCTAATACCTTTAACGAGATGATGTCTGATATCGATTTTGAAAAATAGTTAGATGCTATGAAGTCAGAAATTGACTCGATGCACTCAGATCAAGTCTGAACTTTAGTAGATCCACCTGATGGATTGTAGCCATTGGGTGTAAATGAAACTACAAAAGGAAGATAGGTGCCGATGGTAAAGTAGAGACCTATAAAGCTAGGCTTGTAGCTAAAAGTTATAATCAGCGTGAGGACATTGACTATCAAAAAATCTTCTCGTCCGTAACCATGCTGAAAACCATTTATACTTTGCTTGCTGTTGCGACTTACTATGATTATGAAATTTGACAAATGGATGTGAAAACTATTTTTTTGAATAGATATCTTGAAGAAGATATCTATATGGAGCAGTCTATGAATTTCATTTACATATATATATATGTGTGTGTGTGTGTTTATATATATATATATATATATATATATGTATGTATGTATGTATGTATGTGTCTATATATATGTATGTATGTACATACATACATATATATACATACATATAGACACATACATACATACATATATATATATATATATATATATATATATATATATATATACATATATATATATATACATATATATATATATATATATATATATATATATACATATATATATATATATATATACAGATATATATATATATATATATATATAGACACACACACACATACACACATATAAACATATATAGGGCCTAGATTGTTTTTTCGCTATATCAAAAATGATAAATCGATAAAAAACTTGATAATGACAAGCTCACACGGTTGTTATGCATTCATAAAGTTTTGTAAAAGTTTCATATACAATATTATCTGCACTCTATATTTGATCAAAGCAGAAGAATAAAATAAGAGACTTTTTAAATATTTGCACCGTGCATAAATTATAGAAACAAATTTAGTAACATTTGAGGGTCTTAATTATCCTAATATGCATCTTCTTACTCCAAAAAGCAAATTCACATGTAAAGATTCAATAATTTGATATATGAACCTAACTAAACAATCATCACTTCAAGAAACGTGATAAATACTTTCATAAAAGAAAAAAAGGAGAAATAATCACGATAAAAACACCAAAAATATATCTGCTTCATGGAAGGCTTATTAGTACTGTTCTATTTTTATATCATTAGACCAAACTGTTATCTTGTGGTCATTTTTGGGAACCGCTGTGATGATTTAATTTGCTGGATATGTTTCTCGTGAATATCCTACCATTGATGCGGGGTTTTCATGCTAACAAACATAATTTTCTCCTGTTACAGAACGAAGAATGATTATGGAAGATGGCATCGTTGTATAAAAGAAATAGCTTATGAAAGATAGTTTAGAGAACTCTTGAAAGCATTTATCTCAAGACAAATGGGAGTGAATTATGATTCTTTTATTAGGCAAGTATAAGGCCGTATTCTATCATGAGGCAAATTTTCATTGCATGTGAAAAGAGCATTTTGACATGGACCGCAGCCAAAAAGCTTAAGTTATTGGTTGAAAGACCAACTCAGTCTTATAAATTCATGTGATAACTCTCTTATCTGCCGATGTGGAATACGACAATCTCTTCCGTCAAACCTAGTGATGCTTTTATGGATTGGCTTGAATCAAAAAAGAAGCCTGCTCATGGATTGGGTCATATGCAACCGGAGTACCCTTCAGTGAAGGACCCTACATGATTAGGACCTAATTTTGGCATTATCTATCATGGGCTCACAGTTTAAAAGTCTTTAAACTTTTTGATAGAAGGCTTATCATGCTTATAAATTTATATGGCACTATCTTGCGAGTCAATGCGGAACCGTGACAGCTTGCTGCCTCGTTAGAGATCACATGAACCATGGAAGGTGAAGAACCAGTAGCGTCTTCTTTTAGGGAATAGCTTGTCATGGGACATGTACGGTACGGGCAGGAAAAGTGAGAGAAATAGATTTATTACTTGTTTTGAGTCAGTGCCTATGCTGTCTTATTAGCTAGTTCCTACCAAGACAGACACATTAAAATTATGCTGAAAACAATAAGAGGAAAAAAAAACATTGCTATAGACAACTCCGGAGAATTAATCCAAAAAAATGCCTTAGAAAGTCTCGAGAGATTAATACTAGGTTTACTTAAAACAGAATAACAAGTTCAGCATTCAGAAATAACTGTGTTTAAAGTAAAAATTTAGAATTCAGAAAATAGGAACAAGTTAGCCAAAAGTTTGGATTCTTGAGAGAAAGTTAAAAAATTAACAAAAATAAAGAATCAAAGTTATAATATATTTATGCATGTACAAGAAAAGCATGGAAAGTTCAACGACAGTACACGTGTCAAATACCACCAACAACAGCTAGATAGATGGGCTTTTAAATTTGTAAACCATTAATGCTTCTTTCAGAAATCAGAAGTATTTATAGAATCTGCGATTCATTTAACAGAATTCAAATAATTTATTCAGGGAGAACAATCCAAAGAATCAATCCGTCAAAGGCAAAATAAAACAAATCAAGGTTACTTCAAGGATTTTCAATAATCCGGATATATTCTTACTGTGACTTAGAAACATGTCCTCCTAAAGGGGTCCAACTTCCATAAACAACAGACAAGACAGTCCCCTCCGAAAACCATGCTTCTTATATTTGAATAACATGTTTAATATCAAAGTTCTATATCCAATATATTGATAGGCACCTAGGTGGCGAAGCAAAATAGTGGTTTAGATTGCTGAAGGGTGCAAGAATCATTACCATTGAAAATAACTAGGCTCACTTTTTTTTTTCCAAGCAACAGTCATTAAAAAAAAAGAAAAGAAAAGAAAAGAAAAAAGAGTACGTGACCTTCGCAAGTCTCTCCTCTACATGGCCACAATTGCACTAGTCAGCCTCGACTTGACTTGGTGAATGCCCTGCTTCCTAGCACCCGTCATATGTCTCAACTCATAAGCTGAGCACGGAAACATAAGATCTCCTAGTCTCACGCCATCTTTCAACAAACACCAATCAAACATGTATAAAGCCCCTTTCTTTTCGGAATGTGGGCTTATTTAGACTGCTTACATGGAGTAACAAGTCCACAAGAGCTTACATGGAGCAACACTTGACAACCCAGCTTGATATGACACCATCAGCCAGAAATGTAATCCACCGTGTGTGTGTGTGTGTCAGTCTATACGCCTTCTATACAAGGAACTGGGTTCCATATCAAAGCATCTTCCAGTCTATAGAGGGTTTCCCTTGATCCAAAATCTAAATGCAGATCAAATTCTGAAGTGGGTGCATCAGATAGGATCAAAAAGGTTCAACTTTGTTTAAGAGCTCATTATATAGCAGCAGTTCAAATAAATTTTTGAAGCTGAGAAGAGCGGTACGTTTGCGTTATTTTCATCTACGTGCAAGTTGTAGACAGGCAGGCTGTCGCCACAGCTCTGAAGAGGATGATAAGTTAAAAGGAAACCGGCTACAGGATCAAGACATGTTGCAGATCTAAAAGACACTATACCAAGTTATTAAATAAAAAAAAAAAAAAAGGAAAAGAAAAAAGGAAAGGCTTCCTCTTCACTCCACGTTCTAGGGCTTCCTCTCATCGCCTGTCATCGAGAATATCTGTGGTGATTATACAGTGTAATGCTGCTGGATGGTATCAATGTCAAGCCCTTTGAGCTTAACGACTGATTCTACATGACCCTTCAGAGTGTGCAGCTCACGGAGCCTGTAAATGATCACCAATTACAAGAATTCAGTGTCTCCTAACATAAGTGAAGCCAACAAAGATAAATTTAGAGTCAGCTATTCCAATATAAATTGTACAAATGCTTCATTATCATTATCTCTGATCACTAGAGAAGCGTGAATGGGAAATTTTGAAAAGCTGTTGTATGGCTGATGTTGTCTGGAATTCTTCAAAATATCTGTTACTTTCAAAGCAAAGCATTGGTGCTGAGAGTAGGTATTTTTATAATAGATTGCATGACCACAATACCTTGCAACCTCTGCTCGCCTTTTAGCCTGCTCAGCAATCTCTGAAAGTTCTCTGTAGCTACTCTTGTCATTGAACAGATTCGTTGTTTCGGGGGGCTGAAGTCCATGCAGAGTCCTCTGTGCCATAGCCCACTGAGCCTCTCTTTCTTCTCTACCATAATCCTTCTTGGTAGTGAAGGCAGTCTGAAATTTAATAACAAGAAAAGAAGATGAAAAGAAGTTCAACAGCAAGAAAGAAATATGCACGCTCATCAGATGAAGAAAATACAATTGATAGACTACGGGATGATCCTCGACATTGGTTGAGGTGGAAAATAAACATGTGAATACCTTCTTCTCAAGCAAGTTATCCCAAGCTTTTCCACTCAGAATGTAGCGGATGGCAAATTTGAACAAGTCAAGAGGGAAGAAGAAAACAATACTGTAAAGCCAGATAACTCCAGCCCATCCCCAGCCTATGCCTTGAATTCGTGCGAAACCCCAGTTAGCATAGACAGCTATAAGAGTAGCGACCTGCCAGATGCAATGTTACTTTATCATGCATGAACAATTTGAGACAGCAATTATAAAACGCAACAAAATGACAGCTTTAAGGGGGAAACCTAAATATTAGGCAATAATAAATAGCTGTGGTTTTTATATGCCCATCCTTGGGTGCAAGTGCACTATATTATAGCACAATTCTAATGGGCTCAGGAATAACAAGAGAGTTTTTCTTAGTTATTGAACCAAGTAATTTCGGGAGATAGCAAATTAATAGAAACATACTGTATTTATAATGCCCAGATAGGACATAATCAATACCATGTCCCATTTGAGGTGGTGGAAATGGGATGATTGATGCTTTTGGGAGTCTTATAGTTGAATTTATCCAAAAAAGTCAAATCAAATGGTAAAAAAATTGCATATTTTTATCAAGATTATAGACATGGTTTATATTTGATTAGGGCCAACAAAATATGACCCGACCCACCAACCCGACCCATATTCGACCCGTCATAAATAGGTTTGGATTTATGTCATAAATAGGTCGACCCATTTAACCGTTTTAATTTTTGGATCGAATTTAGATTTTAGATATCTAATCCGTTTAACCCATTTAATATTCAGATCGGATTGAGTCAAATAACTCATTTAATCTGTTTAACCTGTTTAAAACTTGTTTAATATGTTTCTAATCTATTTAACTTGATCTATTTAACATGTTTAACCCATTTAAGATTTGTTTAATCTGTTTAACCTGTTTCTGACCCATTTAACCCGATCTGCTTAATCTGTTTAATCCATTTAACATAATTTGACCTATTTAATAAATGGATCGAGTCGGGTTTCCTATTTAATAAACAGATTGGGTTCAGATTTGAATTTCTGATCTGTTTAATAAATAGATCGGATTTAGATTGACGATTTTTTAACCCGACCAGCACTGACTCAACCCATATCCGACCCAACCCGACCCAATTGCCAACCCTATATTTGATGGCATATCAGAATTCCTCGTAAAACTCTTAAGAACAGTTAATAACATGCAAATATCACAAAAATCAAATTAGTGAACCATCTAGTCTTATTCATATTTCATTTCCAAGTAGTTGCAACCAATTAGTTTAAGAGTATGAAGTTCTGAAAGATCGGTTGGATTGTCTGGACAGAAAAACATTAGCATCTAATAGAAGTAAATGGTGATTTCAGTGAAAAATAATTATCAGAAGAATCTTACAAGCTGAGCAATAACAAAGGCAGTGACTAAGAGAAGTCCAGGGCGTTCAACAAAGCACCAGCTGCGTGACCGAGTGACAAATATAAGAGCCTGACTGACAATACTAACTTGCAGGTATAAAGCAGACATCTGTTGTTCTTCCTTGTCCCTCAATGATCTGACTTTAAATTCATCCTGCAAGGTATTGGCAAGATGATTATGTTAATTTTCATTCAACTTTATGCCATTTACCTTGATTAAGACTTTAAAATCAGACTACTACTCAGCAAAGAAAAACTTATAACACTCTCTGGTCTATCGAATTAAATTGATAACAGAGTGACGATATGATACATGACTAGTAATGGGTACAATAAGAAGCTGGTTGTGCTTTTCTTCACCATTTTTGATGCATAGAATGGAAAAGAAGAATACTTACTGAGAAGAAATCTGTTTTATGCATTGCCCAAAAGAAAATGACAGTCATCAATGCCAAGTAGGTACCAAAAACAACGCCAGTAGCAAAAATCTCCTTCAGCTTCCAACTGTCAGGCAGTGGAGATGGCTTCACTCGATCTTTTGAGATTGTCATAATTGTGCCTGCAGTCACCAAATTATGAGGAAAAAGAAAAAGGTCGTGGAGTCGGTTAAAGAATGGAAAATAGGCAACAGAAAATGGAATTGAATCAAGTAGTTCCTTTTAGTTAAACTCACCATCATTTAGAATGGCAATAATCAAAACCATGAAGGGTGAAAAGTCAAACTTCCATATCAGTGCAATAAGCATAAAGCCGAGCTACATAGAATAGAAGCAATAACATATCAAGCTCCACAATCAGGATTAAGAGATCAACCTGAAAGTTCTACAAGGCTAGAATCAGATGCTTTATTCAAAAGATCTTATTCCAATCGATACTTACAACAATACGGATGGTAATGGAAACAGCATAGATCTGCATCAAAACAAGAACAAAAGGTTTAGAGAAATGTAGGAAAATTTATAAAGCAAAGGAACTTCATGCAAGACCTCATTACTTACAGTGTAGTTCTTCATCCGCTGGAAAATGGCCCTGCTTGTTAGAACAGCACTGATGATGACACTAAGCCCAGGTTCAGTGAGGACAATGTCAGAAGCACCTCTAGCAGCATCCGTGGCATCAGCAACAGCAATTCCAATATCAGCCTTCTTTAAAGCAGGGGCATCGTTCACTCCATCTCCAGTCATTCCACATATGTGCTTCCTCTCTTGCAACTTCTTGACAATTTCATATTTGTGCTCTGTCTCACGAGGGGAAAAGACAGTTAGATATGACAATCAAATGTATGGAGTAAATTTGGTTGTTTAGGACTATAGAAATCAAGCCCACCTGGAAATACTCCTGCAAATCCATCAGCCTTCTCAATCAACTCATCTACCGGAAGTCCAGCAATTGATTCATCTTTATGTTGGCCAAGCAATGAAGAGGAAGGATACATGTTTGTGCCCATTCCAAGCCTTCGGCCAGTCTCCTTAGCGATAGCGAGCTGATCGCCTGGATAGGACAGATAAAATGATGTTAGATAATGAATCAATGTAATGGAAATTCACAGATGGAAAAATAGAAAAGAGCTGATATACCAGTAATCATCTTTACGTTCACACCAAGATTTAGAGCCCTACGGATGGTCTCTGCACTGTCGTGCCTTGGGGGATCAAATAGAGGCAATAGGCCAACAAACTGCCATGGGGTCCCTGGACTCTCCTTGGTCTTCTCCGGAACTTCCTGTGGCACCAGCAATGTTTGAGGAACAAGCAGTTCATTACAATTACAAGAGGACTGCTATTAATCTAATGGCAAACCTGTCTTGCAACAGCCAGTGATCGAAGCCCGCGTTCGGCAAACTTGTCAATCACAGAATGAACCCTTTTTCTGACATCTTCCTTACAGTTGCAGAGGTTCAAAATCTATTCATCATGCCAAATAAACGATTGGAGTTAGGATAATACCAGCCATGTCAAAGGAATGAAAACCTTTTGGATGAATGGAAAGAATGAAAACTGAAGACGAAGAAAACAACATACCTGCTCAGGAGCACCTTTACTCACACGATGCCATTTGCCATCAGCATCAATATATGTCAGAGCAGTTCTCTTGTCCACAGGGTTGAAGGGGAGAAAGTGTACTTCCCTAATACCAGCTCTTGCCTGAAGAATAGATATGAAAAACGGTTAAAAGTGATAGAATTATACAAGCAAGTAACAATATGAAAAACTTATCATCCATATAGTGAGATAGCTATATAAATTGTACCTCCTTTGGGTCTGCAAGCATCCCAACCATGGCAGCATCAATAGCATCCTGATTTTCTGTCCTCGATGCCCTTGCTGCCAATAAGATAACATGATCCTTATCCACACCTTTCACGAAAACCTCGATAAGGTTTTTGTCAACGCTCAGCTTGTTAAGAGTGAGAGTCCCAGTTTTATCACTGCAGAGAACATCCATGCCGGCCATCTCCTCTATTGCAGTCATTCTCTTGGTGATTGCTCCTTGCTCGGAGAGCCGGTGGGATCCAATAGCCATGGTCACCGACAGGACGGTAGGCATTGCAATTGGTATACCTCCGATCAAAAGGACCAGCAGGTTGTCAATTCCATCTCTGTACTTCCGATGCTGGATCGGGTACATGACGATTATCTCAACGATGATCCCCACGGCAATGGAGCAGATGCAGAAGTTACCGATGGCCGTAAGAACCTTCTGGAAATGCCCAACCTGGTTCGTGCTGTCCACGAGATGGGCCGCCTTTCCGAAGAAGGTATGGACGCCAGTGGCTATCACTACAGCCTCGATCTCACCCTGCTTGCAGGTTGAGCCAGAAAACACCTCATCTCCTGGGCTCTTGGTGACAGGGAGGGATTCTCCCGTCAAGGCAGACTGATCAATCTTTAACGGATCTCCCTCGAGAAGTCGTGCATCGGCAGGCACAATATCTCCGAGTTTAATGCTAATTATGTCTCCAGGCACAAGGATTGCTGCATCCTGCTCGCTCCAGCGGCCATCTCTCAGCACCTGCGGTGGTCAAGCTTATATACGTATGCATACTATTAAGAAGAGAGAGCTCAAAATAAGCGGACGGACTCGAAGCTGCTTCGAAACGCTTCGCACCTTGGTCTTGGGAGCAAGCCCGGCCATCAAGGCTGCTGCGGCGTTACCGGCGTTATTTTCTTCGATGAAACTGATGGTGGAGTTGATGACAAGCAGAGCGATGATACCGACAAAGTCCTGCCAGTCCGGGGGCTTACCGCCGCCGTTGGCCAAGGCAATGGCCATGATGGCAGCCATTTCCATCACCCAGGACAAGGGGTTCCACATGAAACCCAGAAACTTGAGAATCTTGCTCTCCTGTTATATAAAAAGCAGGTTATCGATTAGTACAGAGCTCGAGAAAAAAGATGGTAAAATAGAAAAAAATGATACGAGTACTTTTTTCTCTTCTAGCTTGTTGGGCCCGAAGATCTGGAGCCGGTTGGCTCCCTCCTCCGATGTGAGACCTTCTTGTGTGCATTTCAGCTGCTCAAAGACCTCCTCGATCGGAATCCTTTCCTGAAAGCAAGACACAACCACAGCATCATTAAATCAGCGATCCTGAACGTGCAGCACCGCGGTCCCCTATTCACTGGCTTCCGCCCTTCCAAGACCGTTTTGAACTGCCATACATTTATTTTTTTCCTCTGCTGCCTTAATAAAAGTAATAGCTCTTTATTAGCCGTGTATCCGGACTGACAAAAAGAAAAATGCCACGCTACGCTGGCGCTGCAGGGCCTGATTGGGTTTAATGAGATGATAAACGTTCACGAATTGTCTTATTTGATAGCCAGCCATCCTGGAGGGAGGATCCGTGCTGTTTGTTAATCCTATAGGACGCCGGTAGAGGGCGGGCGTCTTGAAGAAGAAAGTAACGGATTGGAAAGGGGTCCCACTTTATTACTTTCCTCCCCGTCTTAGGCCGCTTGATCCGTGCAATCAAACCCAAACAATCCGTTAATGATTTGGATTCATGAAATTAAACAAATACATGTCAAATAACAGCCGCTATATCGCCGTTACCTAGCATATTAAAATAGTACCGAGGAAAAAGCTGCTATTTATCGTGAATGTGTCTTCGAGAGTCTCGTGATATCATCGCGTGAATAACCGTAAAAAGGCTTGGCTTTTGCCAAATAATCGGAGAAACATATCCTTTTCGCAGAGAAAGCCAAAAGGACCAAAACCGAGCATCGATTCGATGGACCCATTTCCAAAGGAGGACGAGAGCGAGGACTCCGTCCAAAATAGAACAAATTCATTTTCACAGAATGGTCCGCAATTTGGGTAGGTTTTCCCTCCCTTTTCATTAAAAAAAAAAAAAAGAGAGAGAAAACAGAATGGTCCGCAACTGCAGCCGATCGATGGGCATCGAAGGGTGGATCTAATTTCCAAGAAAAAATTCACTTTTTTAGAAACTTACGTTTTCTTTATGATGATCACTTTTCCTATTTGTATCTTTGATTTTTTTTTCCTCCAAAGTTGGCGGGATAAGCGAGGAAGAGTAAGACAGGAACGACCGGACGGAGTACAACGGAAGTACTGTCAATCTCGAAACGGCAAAGGGCAAAGCTCAGAGGTGACAGTGAATTTTTATTTTTTAACTTTTGTTCTATGGTGAGAATACGACAAAAGAGTAAACGATCTTATTTTTGGTAACAAAAGAGTAAACGATCTTTGATCTATATTTTTTTAGTTAACAGAAAATTAGAGGGGAAAAAAAGAAAAATAAAAGAATCTTGTTTCGATCATTTCTTCTTTTATTTGTTCCTTCCTTGGCGGCCAAGGGAAGATGAGATGCCTCCAGTACTGCAAGTAAGGATAAAGGAGATCTAAGAATTGTTTGAGCCCTATTCGATCTGAAAGCCTGACGATTGGGATATCCCATCAAAAAGGAACCAAAAAAAAAAAAAGGAAAAATAGAATGGAATCTCCAAAATCTAAAACTAGTCAGATCGCAGCCTATTTTCCTCAGATAAAAAATACAAATATCTAGAAGATTCCCCACGAAGCTCCAAAAACCCAGAGAATAAAGAGTCCGATAAAAAAAATAAATCCAGAAAACGTTTCATCAAATTAATTTATACTAAAATCTAGCTAGTAACCAGATCTTCCTGCTATAACTCCACGCCGTCATGATCAAAGAAGTAATACACAAAAACAATTAAATAATAAAGTGATATCTAATACGATTAATACCGGAAAGCAGGGCAAAAAAACGAAAAACAATAAGAATAGGCTACAAGGAAGCAGCGCTCACCAGATCAACAGTCTCGTTCTTGATCTCCTCGAGACTGATCGCCGACCCTCCACCCATTTTTTTAGCGGCCGCCGACAGGCCAGAACCCTGCTAAGGGCAAGAAAATAAATCCCTAATGACAAAGAAATACAAAAAGCCAAAGGAAAATTCTAAAGAAAAAGAAGCCAAGGGAAAACGGAGGAACAGACCTCACTCTCTCCACACGACGGAGGAGCAGAACACAGGAAATAAGTCACAACGGCTCCTGGTACAGAGGCCTCCACCCATTTCCCTCCCCATCCCCAATTTATACTCCTCTCGCTGGCCAACCTGACGGGTCCCGCCTCCCTCGATTGCCGCACTCCCGCGACGCGTTCCCACCATACGGACACATTTTTGTTTCTTCTATGCGGAGGAGCCAAAGTCTAACCTTCCAACACGGGCGGTCGGATTGATTTCGCCGGGATATGGATACTAACCAGATGATCCCTCCCGCATACAAACACTCATGCGCATCACTTTAAAAATAACAACACGCCTCCTGGGCGTCGCGGCCATGGGGCCAACTACCAACGTGGCTACGTACTACTGGCTGTCATAGGGCCCCGCTACAAGTTCCCGACGGTGTTGACTTTTGACTTCTAGACGGGTGGGTTTCCCGTTTTAAAATATTATTTATAAAAGTACTAGAGGTCCCGCCGATCCTTGTGGTTTAAATATAATGGACGGCTCGGTATGTTCCGTCGGATCGCCCATTATTTTTCAAAATTTATAATCCGATATATTAAATTTTATTTACTTATACTTTTATTATTTTTAATGTATTTATATATTTTTTAAAATTACTATAAATTTTGTTTATGCACTCCACTCTTTTAGTACACCAGGTGGTTAGGCATGCTCGGAGAAAAAGAGCGCATATATTAAAAAAAAAGGGTTTACCATATTTTTTTTATAACAATACTTTTAGGGATCCGTAGAGGAGTTGGGAGATGGATCAAATAAAAAGAATTTATTATCGAGTTTTTTTAATACAAATCCGAGATACATGGATGGATACCGGACAGGTAAGATTTGGTACCAACTGAACAAAGACAGCTATTGTAGTTCAACACCATCTCTTATTTTAATATTTGATCTAATTTTTTATCGATAAATTAGTTTGCATTTCGGTCCAACTAAGAGCCACGATAGAGATAGTGGGCAAGCATAGTTTGAAGTCTTTTATTTGAATAAAAAAAAATTATACATCATCAATGATATAGGGCATGCCCAACGTCATTAGTGATTGATTTATACACAGAATCAAAATATGATGAGCGAAGAAAAAATATTTTATTTTTCAACTCTTTATACGAATCAATCACCCCACACATTACACCATCTACGATGCAAAAAAATTTTCTTTTTTGATAAAAAATTTAAATTTTTTAAAAAATAAATATTAAATATATAATAAATAATAAATTTATTTTATTTATTCATAATTTTTATTATTTTTAATATATTTTATAGTTTTTAGATTGCTATAACTTTTATTTATGCATTCCACTCTTGTTGTACTTTAGTGCATATATTTTTTTAAAAAAATGGTCACCATAAGTTTTATAACAATATTTTTAGGGATCCGTAAGGGAGTTGGGAGATGGACCGAGTAAAAAGAATTTATTGTCGAGAATTTTTTAATGCATATCCGAGAAATGTGGATGGATACCGAATAAATAACATTTGGTATCAACTAGAAGAAGACAGCTCTTGCAGTTGATCACCATCGCTCATTTTAATGTTTCATCCAATTTTTTTATCGATAAATTATTTTAGATTTAAGCTTTTTTTTTTTTTTTTTTTTTTGGGGTAAGAAGATTTAGATCCGGTTAGAAGCCACAGAAGTGATAGTTGGCTAGCATGGCACAGAGTCCTTGAAAAATAGATGTTGAGCATATACCAAGCAATAAATCAATTTTACTAAATAAATTAAATAATTTATGCTTGAGATCTTACCATTTATAACTGAACAATTAACAGTATAACATTTAAATATTTTATTTTTTATGGCTTTTTGTATACCTTATATGCATGTATTTCATGCAGTATTGACATGATGGTGTACATATTTAACGGTCAACCTGCAAGGCAAGTATTTTTCGTCCAAACAATTTCACATCAGATTACGAGTGATTATTTTTTTTAGTAAAATATCATATTCGCTATATACCATCAATTAACTAAGGAGTAAAATATTAGGATTGATACAATAAAATAATAGCATCAATTGAGGCTATTCCATTTTTAGATTTTATGGTCAAAAGTATTCTCTTTAAAATAGGTTTATTTAAGATGATGCTAGGCAACATGTAGAAATCTTATTCAAAAGGCTCCAAAGCCGATGAATGTCATTATTTCTTTTCATTCATTTTTATTTATATGGTATGAGATTTAACATGTAGCAATGTAATTACTAAAAAGTTGCATATAATTGTTATGTATAAGTTATTGTGGTTAAGCTCTGAGATCAAGTTGAGATCAACGTGGCCAAGATAGCACCAAGGCCGATAATCTCCCGATGTATTGTGCCAGATCAAGCTTATGATTGTCGCATCTTCTAGGTTGATTGGCAGACGTAAAATAAAATCCTCTTGGTAGAATTTTTTTAGTAGGAGATCTTTCAATTCTCAAATCAGTTGAAATTTAATGAACCGTGAAGAGAAAGAAAATTGAGAAAGAATGAGAATTGTATAATGACTTATTTGAGGGTTTCCTACTCTTTTTATTTATAGTAGGAGTTCGATAGTCATTATCAAAATGAGAGGATGTGTGCCATAACAGCTATCCATATGGTTATGCAATTATAACTGTTTTAATCACACAATATTTACGATAGACATAATTACTGTTGATATTCTCAAGTTGGTATAATCGTGACTGCAATCTATCTATATCCAAGGTGATGAGATTGGATAAGCCAAGATAGATTCATTTTGATCATTTTCGAGATTGATTGAAATATTCTCCAATAAGTTAACTCATTAGAATTTATCTTAAATTTGGCTCACTCGGCTGCCAAGTTGGAGCTAGCTAGGTTGTTTAAGTTTGGTCAATTATGTTTATACGTAAATATACAAATAATTTATAGCATATAACTATTTTAATGTACTATCTACCTTATGAGAATATAAAAATATTTTATATAAAAATATTTTATTCATAGAATCAATATCAAAATAATTAATTAAAATAGATATGAAAGTTTCAAGATATCTCATGTTCTCACAAAATCAAATGAACCATTTGAGAATAAATCATGTTCAACTCAAAATCAGATGAGCTAGCTTGAACTTTGGGTTGTTTATGAAATGTGCCAAGTTTTGGCTGGTCTATCTTGCTCAAGTTGATCTTGTCTAACCCCCTAGTTACAGGTCACTCCACAAATATTTTTTTAAAGATTTTGGTGCTTCGTTAGTAGTAATTCTATTTCATTATTTGTTAGTTATTTTGCAATAATTAAGATTTCTTATTTTGTAACTTATAGTAAGTACGGTTGACATTGCAGACAGCAGTCTGAGTTTGCATTCATTAAGATATGAGTATGACCTTACGAAGTTACGGAATCTCTGAGCCGATCTTTCATGCATTTGCCTTAGGGACCTATCAGGATAAAAAAATTTATTTAAAAATTTATATTTTTTAAATAAATATTTTTTAAAATATTTATATTAAAAAATAATTTATGTATATCTCTTTATATATCAAAAAATGATCTCAGTATCTATTATTCTTGATCTTTTGCTTTAACGGATAAGACACTAAGATCTATTCATGTTTTTTTAATATTTTTTATTATATATTTTAATATATATTTATTATATTATATTATACTAGATATATATATTATATAATATAATATATAGATAGATTTGATCAGATTGATTGGGTTGAAGGTACATTCGAAATAAAATCAATTTAGATTAATTTTTTAAAATTAAAATTAAAAAAAAAAGCATCAACCATCCATAAAAATTATTCGAGAAGATGTGAGAAATTTACTCCGATCTATTCCAATTTATCGAGTTAATATTCATAGGGTTAGATTAAATGAGCCAAGATAAGTCTAAATAAAAGGAGAAAAATCCATATCATATCACGTTGAAGTTCAATGGATTGGACTAAATAGATTGGGTGGAGTCTAAATATAAAAATTTTATTTTATATCTAAAAAAATTAAAAAATTAAAATATATATATTACAGATAAGGATTCGGTCTATCACGTGAGGTATTGTCCACTTTGGTCTATCGACTTCACGATTTTATCTTTTAAAAAGTACCTCATATGGAAAGAATTTTTTCCTTCTTATAAACGCGAGTCTCCCTTGACTCACAATCGATGTGGGACTATTGGTGCTCTCCATATTATTAGAACCACAACAAAACCCTTCAGTCAAGGGGGACTTCAATATATATAATTCGAGAAGCCCCACAGTCAGTCAAGATGGACCTCAATCCCAAAGAATCGAGACGGACCTCAACCTCTATTTGGCACGCCATTGTTGCGAACAAGAGCTCGGTCCGTCACGTGAGGGATTATTCACTCTGATCCATGGACCTCACGATTTTGCCCTTTAAAAGGCACCTCACATGGAAAGGATTTTTTTCTCCTTATAAACGCGAGTATCCTTTGACTCACAACCAATGTGAGACTATTGATGCCCTTCACATTATTAGAACTACAACAGAGCCCCCTCACAATCAGCCGAGGCAGACCTCAGCTCCAAAGAATCGAAGTGGATCTCGATCCTTGGCGCGCCATTGTTGTAGACAAAAGCT
Source organism: Elaeis guineensis (assembly GCF_000442705.2). Taxonomy (NCBI): domain Eukaryota; kingdom Viridiplantae; phylum Streptophyta; class Magnoliopsida; order Arecales; family Arecaceae; genus Elaeis; species Elaeis guineensis. The sequence continues at coordinate 158,134,931 of NC_025993.2, read as the reverse complement.
CGGCCCGTCACATGAGGTATTGTCCGTTTTGATCCATGGGCCTCACGGTTTTGCTCTTTAAAAGGCACCTCACGAGGAAAGAATTTTTTTCTCCTTATGAGCGTGAGTTTCTTTTGACTCACAACCGATATGAGACTATTGGTGCCCTCCACATTATTAGAACCACAACAGAGCCTCCAGTCAAGGGGGACTTCGATGTGTATAGTCTAAGGAGCCCCACAGTGAGTCGAGGCGGATCTCAGCCCCAGAGAATCGAGGCGGACCTCAACCCCTATCTAGCATGCCATTATTGCGGATAAAGGCTTGGTCTGTCACGTGAGGTATTATCCGTTCTGGTCCATGGGCCTCACGATTTTGCCCTTTAAAAGGCGTCTTACATGAGAAAGATTTTTTTTCTCTTTATAAGCGCGAGCCCTCTTGACTCACAGCCGATGTAGGACTATTGGTGCCCTCTACATTATTAGAACCACAACCACAACAGAGTATTATTGCAGACAAGGGCTCGACCTGTCACATAAGGTATTGTTCGTTCTGACCATGGGCCTCACGGTTTTGCCTTTTACAAGGCACCTCACGTGGAAAATATTTTTCCTCCTTATAAGTATGAGTCTCCCTTAACTCACAACTGATGTAAGATTATTGGTACCTTCCATATTATTAGAATCACGTGGGAAGAATTTTTTCCTCTTTATAAGTGTGAGTCCCCCTTGACTCATAATCGATGTGGGACTATTGATGCCCTCCACATTATTAAAACCACAACAGAGCCCTCCAGTCAAGGGAGACTCTGATGTGTACAGATCGAAAAGTTCTACAGTCAACCAAGACAAACCTCAGCTCCAATGTGTACAGATCGAAAAGTTCTACAGTCAACCAAGGCAAACCTCAGCTCCAAAGAATTAAGGCGGACCTCGATCCCTACCTAGCGTGCCATTGTTGCAGATAAGAGCTCGATCCGTCATGTGAGGTATTGTCCACTCTGATCCATAGGTCTCACAATTTTTATCTTTTAAAAAATATCTCATATGGAAAGATTTTTTTCTTCTTTATAAATACAAATCTTTTTTAATTCATAATCGATATGAAATTATTGATATTCTTTGTATTATTAGACTCATAATAACATATATTATACGGTGGGGTTGGATCAGATCAGACCAATTTGAATGTACATTTATATGCATACATACTGGGTAGGTCAGGTCAAATCGGTCTTCTAAAATTTCAAATGAAAATCGAACCGATTTTTTTTTGGTGGTACGTACAAGTCTCTCTCAAACTGACATCAAACCAATAATAATTTTTAGAAAAAGATATAAACCAAGCCACAAAAGCAAAAAAAAGGTGCAGGTTGGATATGCAGTCGGACTTTTATTTATTTACTTATTTATTTATTTTTTCAGCACACCCCTGGCTGTGGGGTGACCTTTCCGCAACTTGCCCATAAGGTGCTGCCACAGCCACATTAACCGTAGAAAATAACACTATCAACATCGCAAAGGCTTTTTTACAAAAGGCCAACAACCCAGGCCACTCAGATTCAAGAATTTTAGCCCCAAATCTACGTTCCAATAATATCCCACTTTAGACCTCTTCTGGAGTTGATCTATCCTTCAATGCACATCATAAACGAATAGAAAAAATCTTTGTGCACCATATACAGTACAATAAAATTGATATGAAACGTATTATCTACTCACATTTAAGTACATATCCACTACTTTTAAATACGTATTTAATGTCTGCAGTTTTATTTTTTCATTTAAAATTTTGAATAACGAAAATATTCCTCCTCTTCTGAAAGAATTATAACATCTTATGATCAAATTATGACTTCCTGCACATAAAATATTATAATTTTTTTTTCAAAAATCATAAAAAGAGAATGGCATTTTCATCATTGAAAATTTCATAAATTTTCAATAACAAAAATATCCCTCCGTTGCTTATAACATTCTTTTTGTCATTGAAAATTTCATAAATTTTCAATAAAAAAAATATCCCTCCCTTACTTATAACATTCTGTATACAAGAAATCATAATTTGGCTAAAGAATATCATAATATAACTACAAGATGTCATAATTTTTTCAGAAGAATAAGAATATTTTTGTCATTCAAAATTTCAATCGAAAAAGTAAACCTGCAGGTATTAAATGCGCATTGAAAAGTGAAAATTACATGACCCAATCAGGTGAGGTGGTGTATTTGTTTTATGCCGAATGCGGTGTGCAAAGCATTACCCTAAGCGAATAAAGTGGCCAGCAAAAAATATCTAAAATAAGAAAAAGATAAAAAAAGTTTCCCTGTGGCACAAAGCGTTAATTTTTTTCGCACTCGTGGTGCCTTGCAAATGATTAGACTTGTAAATGGTCTAAAGGAACGTTGGAATCACGCAAACCTGCTGTTGGATTGATCAGCATGCCATGGCCTCCATCGACAGCCCAAGTAATGGTTCTCGTCGTTGATGGAAGGAAAGGCTGCCAATTGCTTGATAGCTAGATCTGATGTAGCTTCCCTTATACGTACGCTATTAGATGATTATAGGAAAGACTGTGCGACTAAAAGTTCAAAAGTGCAAGTGTCCATGCCAAACTCTTCTTTACCTCTTCGTACTTTTATGTTCTTGAAGTATATTTTAGTGCAGGGCCATGATCAAGAGCTCTCAATCATTTTCTTTATGGTTTAAGAAACAAAGAGATGCTAAACTACACCTTGTTTTGATTGGATGATGCCAAGTTCATTATCTCATAATTGACAACCATCTAGAGGTGGGGGTGCAGGTCATAGAAGTTCAAGAACATAAATATATGCTGCAGAGACCGGAAGAACAAGTTGCAGAAAGTGGCATTGTTCAAAGGCGAGATTTATTTTGCACCATCAAAATGTATGTTGATAAAGGAAGGACATGTCATCATCCAATTTTCTCCAAGAGATCGCATGTTGAAAAGAAAGGACATATCATCATTCACAATGTGGGCCACCTAAGTTTTATTGATATTTGACGTAGGTTCTTGCACGCCATCTTGAGGTCCGACACTGTTGAACATGACATCCATTCACATACTAACCATCAGCCACTTGCAATGAAGCACCTTCAATAGTGCAAGACCTTTTTAATTTTTTTAGATTCAATCAAGGACTCTTTTTCGCTTTGATTATCTTTCTTATTGTTTGTCTCTTGTACCTACTTCGATCCTTCAATAAAATATTTGGTGGTTCTCTCACCATTTTGTTGTTATTAAAAAGTGAAAAACACTAATGGAGGACCATTTTCCTAGCAATTGCACTAACGGAGGACCATCCTAACTATGATGCTAAATTTTGAATCTTCACCTAAAAATTCCAATTTTCTCCGTTCCATTGGATATCACTGAAGAAGAATATTACTAGAGTCCGCTCCAACAAAGATGCAACAGATATCCTGGCTTGCGTGCATGAAAAATTTCTATGATATATACAGGCGTTGACATGCCATGCTGTGCATGGTTTTCTAAGGCATTTAATTGCCAGAGGAAGAAGACGATTGCAAACAAGACATTAGAAAGTGTGCAAAAATAAATATGACAGCATATGCTTGAACAGGAATTCGGTATGTGCAGGTCTGTGACTCATTTTCTCTTCCAATTCATGCCATGTCTACAGGATCCTTCTAATGCAATTTCTACAGTAGGCTAGTTTACTATTTGAAGGTTATTGTTCCATATGGACGTCATCAAAAATAAATAAAAAATAAACATGCTACTAAGGATGCCAAGTTGGTCACCACAAATAAACATAAGAACTAAGAATAGAAAAGGGAAAATGAAATATCATCAACTTGGGTTCCATGTAGATGATAAAATCAGCAATCATGAGCCCCAATTTGTTTTACGTTTGACGGTAAGAGATTTCGGTATATCACTTCTTATCCTGCTTATGCTCAATTTATCTTAAGCCGGAGCACTTTAATGTTGGGAAAAATGGAGATTTTAGAAAAGACGTGTCTCTTGGCATCCTTCCTTCTTAAACACTGCAGACTAAAAGGAGGGTAAGCCTCACAAATAGAATCTTATGGTCTAGTCTGACAAACAATAAGGACCAAAATTACAAACAAAGTACAAATGGTCCCAAAAATTATATTCTGCACCACGTGCACTATTTCCACGAATATCATAGAAATAATACGGGATGAGAGGAAGCGAGTTGAGTACACGATGAATAGGATCCACAGGGACCTGATGAGGTGATTGATGTGGTACGCTGCTCCAATAGGATCCTACTTCCTCTTCTTAGAAGTTGGACGGCAGGAGCAGCTTGGATGCGGTCGCTCGCGGCAAGGTCCTCACATGCGACCGCTCCCGTCACCTTTGCAACGAGTCTTAAATCCTTATCCCCACGAGACCTTGGAGACGAAAGATGAGACCTGCACGCAGGAAACCTTGTGTGGAAAATCTGTTCAGATTTTGCGTTCCATGGTACATGATGTAAGGGGCCGTACAATGCTGGTCAACGCAAGGACTTTTAACGGGTCAAGAAACAGGACTTTGTGGGAGTTCGTATCGACGGGAATGAGATGGCCTATCGGTCCAAAGCGTGGATGAGACGGGCGAGCCTACTTGGGGATTGGAGGGCCATAATTTTTTTTTTCTCAACCTAACAAATATTCTGGGAAGTCGGTCATTTTTTTTTTTTTTTTTAAAAGAAAGTTTAAACGTCGGAGTAACGGTGGAGCTTTGAAAGCCTTCCTTGGTTTTATATATGATGAAAACTTTGTTAAGAAGCATCATTAAGCTGTTATTAATGTTTACTTTCAAGTCGACATCATGGTCAAATAACATTGAATTATGTGAATAATAAATTAATCAAACGATACCAACATTTAATGGCATCGTTTATTGTTCCAATTATGGTGGTTAATAATGGCAAATATAATAGCCATTATTTTATCCACAGACTTAATTGGATAAACAAATACGCTTCATTTATGATATAATAAGGGTTTCCACTGTTTAGGTATGTCCATGATATTAGAAACTTGGACAAGCTACAGGTTGCGGAAATAGACTTGAAAATGATAGTCTTAGCTCGTGTAAGAGGAAACAAAAATGTCCACCATTCTAGAAGCATTTGGTAGGAGCCATTCTTATGTTTTCTATCTTTTCAATCTGCTTTTCCACTATTTGCAATAATTAATCAAGAAATGATGATCCTATCATTCAATTTTAATTTTCGGCTTTAGTCACTGTCCTTTGTATGTCCCAAGAATTAAGTGTGTTTTCGTTGAATTTAGGCAATTGTGCATTGAAGTATATCCGTTTTGACAGTGTCAACTTTATGACTTCCTGTGAAAACACTATTCCTCTCACGGCTCTTTAACACTCCCCATCGGGTTTATTAAAATCTATCTCACATTCTACAAACATATCATGTCATGGAAGAGTACAAACGATCCAAATTTAATATTTGTCATTGAAATCACTAGTTTTAAAATAGCAACATTACACCAGTCGTAATGACCTAACAAGGGCATGCTTGCCGTATCCTCTACTATAAACTTTTTTTTCTTTAGAAAAAAAGTCAGACAGCGGCATGATTTCAGGTGCATGAATCCCGAGGCCAACTGAAACGAAGGACTTTTTTAATAGATTTGGCGTTTGGAGTCACTGAAAGCCACACGTCAAGATGCCTCTATGACATTTTTGTTTGAAGCATTAAAAGTGGAGGAAATGGCCGCGACAAGGACATCCGACTCCCAGAATAGTTTAAATTGAATTAGTTTCGGTTGACAATTTTTATTGAAGGAGTCTAGGCCTTTAACATCTCCTTAAATATACTGAATTATTGAGATGGTTGCTGGTTCCTCTTGCTGTAGTATTGTCTCAACAAAGACTTCAAGCATTTGATCCCACCATGATCAACACAATTTTTCTTTTTTTAATCTTTCCATTACTTATTATACATTTTTAAACACAGGCCTAAGTAATTAAAATAGTTTTATTTGTAGCGTATTACTGGTTTTGCATGTAAATGCTAAATTAACTCCATCTTAGGCATTTTATGTAGATCTCTTCTTCTGATTCACCATAAAGACAGGCCATACACTGGGCTAGTGGTGCGAAACTGTTCATCGTATGCTCTTGTTTGGCTAAATCGCTCCAAAACCAGTTTTGCTACCTTGGCTGCAAGTTTTTCCATTGTCTTCCACCTCAGGACCCACATATTAATTGCTGAGGACCTTTCCATTAGGCAGTTTCACCATGTTGTTCTCACACGAGGCTTCCATCCATTCTTTCATGGCTGTTGACCATTTCTTTGTACTGGATATTAAACACTTTCCGGTGGACCTTCACAATTAAGGATCTCCCTTTAATTGATCATGGGATTGCTCCGCTAAACATGTCCATACTTTGCTTCTCCACTAAGAGGAATACCATCACCAGCATTTCTACCATACCTTGGCTGCATATCTCCCCTATCATCAAGTGTCACTGGAGGATGAACTACCATCCAAGTCAATAAGATCTTCTAAGGAGACTTGAGGCTCGTTGTGTTTCTGCTCTACCTTTAATTTTTCCCTCCAAAGTCATCTTGGTTTTCAGCGAAGACTGCTCTTGGCTGCCTCCTTCTCCACTTGTTTCCATGGAGGCTAATCAACCAAGTTTGTATTCATCTTCACTGATCATACATGACGATCGAACCTCAATTCTGATATCACTTATCAGGATTGATGCCATGCTTTTGATAGCATTTGATGGGAGAGGCAAAATGAGTTCAAAACAAATTCTGCCTCATGTCAAACCACTGTACGTAGTGAAGGATTTTAGTACGCACAAAGGATAATTTTAGCGTACATGAACCAAACACCAGTGCACATACATCTGGAATGTTATAGAATAAGTGTATCTCTTCCTCTTCTGTATGTAGATGATTGGAATATAAAGCACGTAGGAGCACACGAGGAACCAAAAAACACTAATAGACGAGAGACCAAGGTCCTATGTGGAAAATCCCAACAGGAAAAAACCATGGGGCTGAGTCCATATCTTCCACGATTTCCAAGAATAATGAGATTGCAAGATCTTTCTTCTTCTTGGCCAAGCCAAGAATCACAATATCAAGAGACTCCCTCTACTAGATCACAACATATATTAAGAGACACTTCTCTTAACTTGTAATATTTATCCAGAGAGATACCACCCTTGAAGCAACCTCTCTGGGCCCCACCTAGAGGCTTCCGCACAACAAGAGATAATAACTCAAGGGATTCTTCATCATACATTGGTGGATTACTACATAAAATAAAAGGTATTGGAGTAGACTCATCCAAATGGAGCTTCAAAAATCCACAACCTCCCGAAAACTGATATCTTCTCCACCCAAAGCTCGATATTCATGAGGATTGCTTCACCAAGGTCTCCCAACAAGAAAACACTCTTCCGCAAGAACAATAAACAGCACTGTTCAATCCCTCTCTTCCAACCATCCGAATAGCATGGAGGGCTAAGCAAGGTGTTACTTGCCAAGAAAAAGGGGCACACAGTACCACCAAAAAAACCCAATTTCTTCCGCTTTTCATTTTATTGGAGAGAACCGGGAATAGGCTTTGATGATAGGCTCTTCCATTTTTAACAGCACAGCCAAAATGAGAGGGGTCCTTATCCCTCATAAGGAGGGAGAACCTGACATGTTAATAATCGTACAGAATATAGGAGAAAATCTGCCCCAAAATAAGCTCTTTGCATGCCTTGTCATATTCCAAGAGTATATATTTGTAATGATATTGGAAGCACTATATGAATTATACCTTCCACCGACGACCTAAAGTGAATGGTGGAGGCTATTGAAGTACAAGATGACTCGAAAAATCACCATCTCCTAAACCAAATAGGACTTTAGATCTCTTCAAAATCCTATGAGACTTAAACAAGCCAGGAGGTAGGGAGACAGGAATGTAGAGCTGGACGGAAGAGAGAATGAGATACTAAGCTAATCAGTTCTATTCAAATACCTAATGCTTTCGGCAAAAGGAGAGCACAGATACCTAACATTAGGAATTTATATGTAGGCTATAGCTTTAAGAAAGATGGTCGGTATCTTGGTATTAGAATAAGGGAGATCTTTGGGCGAGTGCTGCTTTTCTTTAGTGCAGAACAAATGAATGGAGGAGAATACAAGAGTTGGCTTCTTCGGCAGTTACTGTAGTACAAAGATGTCTCAGAGAAACCCACCTCCTTGGCCTCTTTGGAACCCTATCTTGTCCTCCGAAAACCACATAAGAAAAGCCAGAGGAAGAGAAATAGGCATGCAAAGTCAATCGGACAGGAGAGAAAAGATGCCGAGCCAAACGTATCTATCGAACCAGGGTGCCTGAGAACCTAACGTTAGAGTTCAATTTTTGGACCAGTACTTCTAGAAAAGATGTACGTCCAATATCTTCGTATTGTTAGAATCCCATAAAGAAGAAATCTCTGGCATTTGCTGCATTTTGCGCTAGCATCCACCAAATCTATGGAAGCCAAAGGAGGGTTGGCTTCTTTCCGTGTCACTCGCTGTTTGCAATGACGATTCCCATGTCCTTCGAAGGACAACTAACTATAATAAGAGATCCAGCAGTCTAGGCCTAGCATGCAGCAGAAATTTTCAGTTCTACTACAGGGCCACACAAAATAGACAACAGACTATAATATTCATTCGAGGAGCCTGATGACAATTTCTATTGTCTCTTTGTGTGTATTCGCCACGTATTGCACTGAAATGCTAGCAGAATCTATAGTTTTCACTACCCAATTGACCTAAACCGCAGCCCAAACAGAGCCCTGATCCTGGCCCGCCAATTCCCGATCAACAAGACTATGGCCTGCACAATCTCTCTGCGCGTGCGTGCGCGTGTGTGAGCACGTGCATGCATGCATGCATGCATACATGTGTGTGCATGTGTGTGTGTGATAGAGAGAGAGAAAGAGAGAGAGGATGGGTGCATGCGCTCGGGTGGATTTGTCTCTCGGCGCAACTCTACTGCAACGGTGTATTTCATGTAAAGTTTCCAAGTTCTTTGATTGCATTTGCGATAACGGAGGACTAGGAAAGATCATGTTGGAAAAGAAAGCTTCTCAAGGATTCGACAATGGACACCATGACCCAGATTATGTGGCACAAAAATAAGAATCTTGTGAGGGGACGAAAAGGTTATCGTTCAAGGGTGTCCTACCGTCATCGCACGAGAACTTTATGCGCATCTACGTGAACCACGTGTTAGGACTTAGGATGCACCTCATCTCGATGCCGACCGACCAAAGCAAATTTCGTCCTGCATTTGCTTGGCAAAATTGTCAAATAAGTTTCGACGCACCTGCACCAATTGGTGGTTAAAGTCTTTGGGAGCCTAACCACTCCACTTTCAACCATCATAAATTTACTACTCACTCAATCCCATTTAAATTCTGCGTGATCTGAACTAGAAAAACATTTTTGACCCTAAACCCATGTACATGTTGATCAAAGACTAATATTATATGTTCGAAAAATTTTATGTATTTTGGTGTCTATTAAAAGAAAAGCATAAGAAATGTAAGATGGAAACTGAGGTTAATGAAGATCAATACATAACAAGCATGCTACGGTCACACAATCATCATGGTATAGTTTCTTTAGAAATGAATCAAGCTATTTGTTACAATAAATGCAAAGAGAACTTGTTCCAAATTTTTCTAGCTAGCAATCATTATTGCAGAATTTGGCAAAATATTAAGAGACTTTATTTTTAAACCTAAAGAGTTCTGTCTCCCAACAGTGTGTAAAGAGGATCATCATACCTAGCTCAGTATAGGTGAAATGGCAAGGTTCCCTGCTACAAAGTACCTTAGGATCAATACCCTGGTTTCTGTCCATCCATTAGCTAGAGTTAAGGATCGACGAAACCATATGAGATGATAAGTATATGTTAATACCAAATCTAATATTGCCAACGCAGATAACTTTGGGGATTGAATGGATTACTTAATGAGAAGACTTGGAGACTTTCGCCGCAGATAGGCGTTCTCCTCTTCATCATATCCCACTAACTCACCCTAATCTCCGTCAGGATTTTCTATGTCCCATCAAAAGTTATCACATAAATCAGCAGTGTCATAAGTAAAATCACACAGAAGATCCATGCAGAGAGCCAAAAGAGAGGCAGCACTGGTGGTGGAGAGATGCATACACGTGAAGAAGACCGTCAGAAAAGTTGCCTTAGCTTATTCGTATTATGTTCCACGGGCCACGGCCGCGAGCTTCAAGCACCAAACAACAGTAATAGCAATAATTTAAAGAAAAAGAAGTTGACTTTAGTTATACAGCACCCATTTCCTATCTCTCCTACCTACAACCCACCCACCTTTGCAACCTGTGGAGTCATCCAAGATATGATTTGTGGCAGTGGCCTCAGATACCCACTAAAGATAAAGGAAATAAAGTTTAGCAGGCTTCTCTCACCCCTGTCCCACTCTCTTTGCCGTCTTCTACTGGTGGAGAATCTAGAATAGCCCAGCCTTTGCGTACAGATCTACCCCTGCTATGTGTTATTTGGTGCACTAATGTACCATAATCCAAAAGTTGGAGGTTATGGGATTCACTGCATGTGTGAAGAGAGCAGGGTAACTTATGAGGTCGAGTCCCCATCACACAACAGGCAGAGATATCAACTAGAAGATTACATATTAATCCTCATTATCCCACCCCCTCCCATATTAATTATGTTTAAATTTTATACGATAAAGGCCACTCCACATTCTGTTCTCAAAACTACTCATGATCACAATAGGTATTAAGCGCTCAAAATATCGAAGGTTATTAATTTTATATATATATATCTATATATATATATATATATATATTTAAAATTTTTACCTATATCAAGAGCTTAAGTATCAATATTAGTTGAATTTTGGTTCATGTAGCTTAGTTTTATGTAGCTTGAGGTAATGAAGTAATCTGAAAGAGCTCAACTTGAATACCAGACAGGCTCAAAAAAAGCATTCAACCTTTTCATTTGACTCTTCATTAACATTACTGACAGCAATAGGGCAGTAGCTTGGGAAAAATAATAACAACAATACATAAATAAATAAATAAATAAACAAGCTATAACTAAATTTAGAGGTCAACCATCATCTTCCCTCCCACTTAGGAATATTCTAATACTGACTCATGAACACTAAACGTCTGTTACTACCCTACTTAGATGGTCCCAAAGGATCTACTTTAATAATGAAGGGTCCATGATCAGATGTGCCCACAGGCAATTTTCTGAGAGATGATGAGTGCGCATGGAAATAATTTGATTCAGATATTGAAACTTTCAGCGATTTTCCAATCAGGATGTCAAATCTAGATGTGGGGAAAGAGCGATGCACATTAAACTCACCCCTGATTGCAGGTCAGTGCAGACAGGCGCACTCATGGACATATAATGTTTCTAATGGAGTAAGCTCACGGTGCCAGCTCAATTTCTAGCCCAGTGACCCATGAACTGAGAGAAAGATATCCATGACCTTAATGCACTGTTTGGATAGGGGATATCTGGGGTTTATCCCCATTTATCCTGGGAATAACACTCAAAAATGTTGAGCTGTCAGCCAACATAAGTTAGCCTAGTTATCCGGTCAAAGAAGTCTATACCCATCACACGGGTACAACTTTGTCCCAAGGGATCGACCATCGTCTAATGATAAACTGGGAGATAACTTGATCCAATCCACTCCCTTATCCCCACTATTAGTAGAGAAAATAAGCAATGTAAATATCCCCTAATATAATATAATATAACAAATATGATATGATACTATATTGTAATATTATAATGATATTCTATAATATTAAATATTATTATAATTTTATTATATAATATAATATTACATAATATCATAATATTACGTTGTAATATTATAGTATAATGCATAATGTATTATCATAGTATAATATTCTAATACTTAATATATTATATAATATTATTATTATAATATATTGCATTACATTACAAATCACTTTTTCCATCCACTTTGATCCAAATAACATCCAAACAGGATCTCTTAGTCCAAACAAACAGCTGCAATCATTGCTTGGTAAAATATCATTTTCTCTTAAGCAAAAATTAAGATTTATCAATTTTTTATTCCAAAAAACTCATAACCAATCTACAAGTAGGCTAAAAAGTAACCCAAACGATGGTAAGGTACCTCTTATCTTCTGACCAATTTGGTCTTAAACATCTCACAACTATCGTCGGTTGATCATGACAGCCTTTTGGGATGCAAACCAACCACAAAAGGGCCCATGATTCTGAATAACATATAGCAGGGACAGACAGATGTTAAGAGTCCATTTTATTAGATTTAAAGATACAGAACACTTCTAGGCAGAAATTATTGGAACATCTATATCTAGTATAGACTAGATGTTGCTCTCTGTTATATTCATACAGATCCTACATATATTCTGTCACTAAAACTTGTTACTGGATTTTAAGAGAAAACTCAAAGAGGGTAGAGATGAGAAAGAAAATTAAACTTTCATGAGCCACACAGTATGGACAAAATTATAGATAATTGAGGCAAATTGTTTTGGTTCTATAGCAATTAGCAGAGTGAATTTTGTAGCTATTTTATTGGACTGGCTCTAAACAGGACTAATCTCCTGCTTGAATTATTTGATGGATTAAGAATATTTTTGGAACTCATTAAGATTGGGTTTTGAAATACTTTTATTTCTACAAGGAATTATCAAAACCTATCGGTTGCATTTTATGAAGATTGTGGTAATCATTTGACACATGCACATGCGCGTGCGTGCACACACATATATATGTGTGTGTGTGTGCGCGTGTGTGTGTCTGTGCGTGCGTGTTACCTTGGATAAGTATTTAAGAATAGGACTAGAATTGTAAAGAGTCACTTCATGTAATCAAAAATTTTTGAAATTTTCTCGTGTCATGAACTGTTAACAGATGTGAGACCTTAAGCTATATATTTTGTGCAGACTATATTCACGGCAGTGTGTAAGCATCAGCGCACTCTTCTTTCTTTTATATATTTTAAATAATATACCCAAATTATTTTATGGTTATCATCAATGCATTAATCGTTAGGAAGCCTTTAAAAAAAATAAAATAAAATAAAATCCTTGTCAAATTGCTTCCCCAACCATCTAACGTGCCTGTGGAAATAAATTCATAATTTCTTTTTTCCAGCAAAACTAGGCCTTGGATTCCAATTTAAAACCTAAGAAACTATATCTTAGTTCAAAGACTAGTTACTCATTGACAATGCCAACTGGCTTAATTTATAAAGTCACTTGATGCTAATAACGGTGACCTACGTTCAAATTCTGTCCTCACCCGCTTTCATCCAGACTTCCTCCTATCACATTTCTCAACAAGGGAAAAAGATCTAGTTACCAATTACCAGTTTTCTTTAGAATAGCTACTGACATCCTGAAATTTCAACAAGATGTTGGATCAAACCTAGCCCTCTTAAAACACTGGCCTAGCAAAACCAATCTGCTGTTCCTTCCTACATCATCATATAGAACATGCACATATTGGATAGCATTTGGTTTAATAGATAATGAAATTTCTTAAGTTATTTAGGTTTTATCTGCAGAAAAAATCCTCCTTTTCAACCACTTCAATGTGCCAAGAACTATATTACTACCAGAAGTTTAGGGTGCCTCAGAGACAACTAAAGAGTGGAAGAATGGTTAGGGTTAACACTGATGAACAGACATGCTCTATCATGTAGGTGAATGACATAAGCATATATTTGAGATCTAGGGCTGGCGATTTTGGAACCTACTCAATCTGGCCACCTAAGCTGGCTCGTCTCTTTGATAGGCCGAGTATGGGTAAGGCAAGCTTTACCCACTAACAAATCCAGTAGGGTTTGTGTTGTTTAAATTTGGGCCACGAAGTTATTGCAACTAACAAATATTATATTTCAATTAAATACGTATGCTACTGATGCACAAACCTTAAATAATCTACCTACATTTTTCTTCCCTCTTTCCTCTCTTCCCTGCCTCCTCTTCCCTCTCCCGGTGCTGCAAATGAACCAAGAGTGCGTGCACAGTTCGGGCTTAGATGGGCTCAAGTGAGCTTGTTCAGTTAGGAAACCAGCCAAGCTCAGACTCCATTGAAGGCTTGACCCATAAAGTGGCCAGGACTAAGTCTTTGGGCTCATAACAAATAAACAGATGCTCAGGCTTGGATAGAAACAAGCTCCTTCATGCTTGTTTAGTTAACAAGAAGCAAAACTTCAGCATCCCTTGTCAAGCTTGGCTCAGGCTCAAATGTCCCTTCCATATAACCAGCTGACCCTGGGAGCTTACTCTTGGTCATGGCTCGGCCATAGTCTACCCTACCCCCAATCTCCTTTTCTCCATGTTCTTCCTCTTCACATTCTCCTTCCCTCCTAAACCTCTACCACCTGCTCGTCTCCTCATGTCACAGCAATCTCGCAGTGCCCACCATCTCCCCCCTCTCCTCTCATTTTCCACTTTCATCATGGGTTGGTTTAGATGATTTGACAATTAATTTAGGTTAACAAGTATGACCTGCTGGTGTTTGTTTTCATTCAAGACATCTAGTCTAGATAGAGGAGAATAACCTACCGCACAGCTACCCTACTGAGAGCAGCACGAGGGTGTCCTAGAGGGAACTAAAAATAACATGTATTGTCCAGTAACAACTGCTTATGTGAAGGAGATCATAATTGCACAAGGTGATATGAAGGTGGAGATACTGCAGGAGAGAGGGAGGGGATCAACAGTGTGATTTCACTTGGACCTCTAAACAGTCAGACATGATACTAAAATCAACCAAAAGAAGAAAAGCTGGCCAATACAAGAGGAGAAGGAAGAAATGATGGAATATTTGTGCTTGGTAACAGAAGATATCAAGATACGGGTTTTCTTATTCTGCTACTAGAAGATCCAAGTGGCACAATAAACATTGATTTAAATTACTTAAATTGCGAGCAAGCAGGAACCTATCAAAGAGACCATTCATCCTCAAAGAAACATAAACAAAATAGGACTGATATCACAATTCACAAAGAATTGTTCCTACCATATGAAATTAACAAGAAACAGCTATACACCTACACTCCGAAATATTATCCACGGAAAGCTTACTACATTGACTTGTGTGATGGAACAGAAAAAGAAGAACAACCAAAAAAAAAAAGAACAGCCTGATGGTTATTGCTCGTGCAGATATAACTAGATCAAGAAATGAAGAACCTGGGCAATTGAGAACCTTGTATTCATAAAAAGCTGATCCTGCTAATTTATCCACTTTATGCTTTCGCTTTCACGTCACCAGTAGAATGAGCAAGTACGCAGCATAAAAAGAGCTGCAAATAAATGGGGAAAAAAAGATAAGAAAACAACATATCTATTTTTCTTTTGTTTTGTGAGCTTATAAAGCCACAATCTGCTTCACAGACCACCATTTGAAGCTAAAGTGACACACTGACATTTTCTCAAGCAAAAAAATTCAATAGCACATGCAAGAACAAAGCCTTAGTCTAAATTAGTCAAATCAGAGAGCAGGTCTGAAAATTTGATCCTTCTTAAAACGCTGGTCATTAGATAAGCTCCGTAAATCACCTTCCAAATAAACATGTAAAGGAATGTTGTTGAACATGAGCACTCTTCTGGCACAGTTACCTTGAAGTACATGGTTATGGTCCAATCACATGAGGCATGGACCCTGCTTAATCGGGGCTAATAATCAAAATTTTATTTTTCCTAATTCCCTGTTTTGATGGTCATTTAGTTTTAGCTTCCTGACTGGTATGAGCGTGTATAAAACAAGGGACAAGTATAAAACAAGGCAGAAGTGCGTATTGAATACACACTACACGGGAGGGACTAAAACTAAACATTGGCAGGCTTTCATTGTTAGATAGCAGTCAAAACAAACACAGAACTAATTTCCCCTTAAGTACATAAAGAAAGAAAAGTCTTACCTAATTAATTCAACAAAAATATTGATGGGGAACTTCTTTGTGTTCATATCCAAGTCACGGGCACAAGATCAGAATGCATCAGAGCTCTACTTTCCTAACAGCAGCACAAACAATCATTAGTTTAAAGATCTAGCATCCACATTTTCAGGAAGAGTATAGGGATGCTTATGAAGTCTTTGCTCAGGTCACTGTAGAATAATGCAATGAGTACTGTTCATGCTACTGCAGCAAGAAAATGTTCAGGGAATTTTAGCGATAACATATTAGTCTACTGTGTCTTTTAGGGTCACTTATTTTAATGCAAAGGACAAGATTAAATTTGTTAGGGTATTAAGATTGTGATCATCCCTTTTTAAGGTTGTATTGTTTCTTTGTTTTCAGTTGATTTGATTGAAAGAAATAATAGGGCAAGGTTTGGTTTTTCCCCCTTCCATTCTCTTATTTTCTTTCTTTTTTTCTGCTTCTCTCTTCTCTAAAGCCTCTCTTTACCATACTACCATTCTTTTTGCTATCCTATTTTATTTTCTGGAGCCAGTAACAAGCTTAAATCTGTAATGAACATGTCAGGCACTACTTTGGTTCCCTGATAACTTTAGAAGCCTTGTCATCCATTGTGAACCATGGAAAATCCAGCATCGTCCCCACCCTTTACCTCCACCAGAATCACTGAAAATCAATTGATAAATTGCAGAAGCCAACCAGATAAGATGCATCAGATTACAAATCTCTTAAACAACATTCCATATGCCTTGTTATCATTCCTAAAAACCTAAATCTGTTTCTCATCACTGTTTGCTAAACCTAGAATCTGCGGGAAGACCCATGATCTCCCTCTTCTCTCCATTGTTGCATGTCAGTTCTGATCTGTCCAGATTTCTGCTGCTGGGAAGCCCTTGAATCATTCACTTCAAGGTCCACCATTGTGCATTTGCAGTCCTATCACCTAGGGTCCTACATCAAAAGTGGTGTGTAATGTTTATACATCAGAACAGCATTATGGGAGGTCTGATACTAATTTGTTTCTGATAAGGCTTGTTGGTTATGATTATGGTTAACTGCATCATAAAAGCAATTTCATGCACTGACTACCATGGAACACCGAATCAGGGAAAGCATCTACTCCCTCATTAAAGGAATCTGTATATTCACATGCATGCATGCACGTAGGTATGCATCACTGAATTACATTCCAATGCAATACACAACTGATAATGTGAACGTATGATTTTTTTTTTTTAATTTAAAAAAAATGGTCCATTGGTGTCTGATTTAAAACATCAAAAAGTATGAGTCCAATATTCCGAAAGAAAAATAACAGAACATTGGAAAGAATAAAGGATGACATGTTGATTAGAGATAAGCATTGCCAAGATCAGCTACATAGACGGTAGACAATTACAATAATGTAGCAGAAAAGTTGGTCACATAGAGTGACAAATTTGCTCAATAGGCAGGAAGAAGTGGCTCCAATCACCATGGTGACAATGTAAGCCATCTCAAGGAGATATACACAAATCCAAAATAGCTGCTCAGGGACAATGTGATCAACAAACTAGAATTCTCTAACATCACAGTAATTTAAACCATTTTTCTATACTGACCTGTCTTTGACTCAGATGTACACTGAAGGACCAAATGCCAAATAGCCAGCCTCCATGGATATCGGGTGTATCCTGCATAATAATCACCGTTATGCTCCAGAGATGCATGATTTCTCCACTAGCTAATGTTAACAGACTTTAATTTGCCCATAGCCTAATGTCAATCAGTAAATGCATATTCTGTTCAGAGGGAAAGAATCCAAGATTTGCCTATAATAACATAGCAGGGGTTGACCATAATATAAAGAATTCAAGAAATGAGCATTATGCCTAACACATACACATTATTGTCATTTATGTATTCTTAACAATATTATATCAAATATTTCTTCTTTTTTTTTTTTCCCCCTATTCCAAACTCACATGCAAAAGAAAGACTCTAAGGCCCTTTTTGGATGCTCAGAGAACTTGTCTGTGGAATAAAACTATATATGACTAGAAAATTGGCATTTCGAAAAGAGAATATCTGAGATGGGGAGAAAGAGTTTTACCACAATCAGAAATTTTGATTTACATGAACTCATACAACATATATCACCTTTCAAAACAAATGGAAGACCCCAGTTTGTTACTAGTGCACAATCCTGTGAACTTCTCTATGGACTCAAACTCTTCTCTTTCAATCACCTCTCCTCTTCTCACCTTTCACATACATGAGTCTATCCCATGGATAACTTACCCAAACTTACCCAGGCTTCCAACAGGCCTTATGTCAGACTAGTAACCTACATGGCTGATTGAATGCTATTACAGGAAATACTGAGAAAGTTTTATTGTCTTCCAAATAGCTCGCTTATAATAGGTTTGAATTTCTTCTTTGTAGTTTACTGGCTAAAGGTATAATTAATGGATTGAGAATATACTCAAATGCAGAGATATATGACTGCATGCATTCAATGACCATTAAACAATTACAAAACTGCCATGTATCAAATGTCATGCTTCCAAATCATACAAGAATATAATGTTACACAGATCTTATTCCTGACACATTAACTTAAATTAGATATTAAAAAAAAACACATTAACTTAAATTTTCTGAGGTCTGCGTAATGTATAATTTAACCTTGAAGTCTCCAGATTAATTAATTACGTTGGAAGTTTTAAGGTATTACCTTGAATAATGCAGTTGCAAATATCAGTGGGCTTGAAAAGTTGGCTGGTCTTCTGAAAACAAAAGTTCGGTAAGATTCATCAAAACAATATATATGGAGCTAATATGCAAGTGATTCTAATATATATATACACGCACGCATGCGCACACGTGCACACACACAGATATGTATATGTATATATTTGTTATTCTACCAACATAAGAAAGATAAATTTTGTCATACTACAAAAATATGAAAGATAAATGTGTGTACTACATCTGCATTTGTATGTATATCGTGGCCAGTCAAGCAATTTGGCAATCTATCATTATGAATGTACCTGCATGTGAAGGAAAAATGCCAGTTGAACAATCACAGCACAAACAGCCAGGATGCAGAATGCTGCAACAACTGCAAATCTCTTCCATCTAAAAAAACATAGCTGTAACAATCAACATTCCACAACCATCAAGGTACCAAATCAGTATTGACGCATTTTTTTTCTGTACATTTTTTATAATTATTGTCTACAAGTGCATACTAGCAAGCTTGGATAAGTCATGCCACAATTATAACATTTCAAAACTGTACAACTGAGACAAATAAGATAATAAGTAGATTCAACTAATGACATGCAGAGCAAAGGCCATGTTCGCATATGAATTATAATATTCAAATTGCACTTATATGTGCAACAGAGCCTATGAGAATGAAACACACGTCCCTATCACATCTATCAGAAAATTTGCACAACCTTGCCTCAGTAATGCAATAAGTTTCACTTAACTCCCTCAAAAATATTTAAACATGCTGATGACAAAGTGCATCTAAGAATTTAAATAAAAAGGAAGCAAGACCCTCTTAAAAGATTAAGTGAATGTGCTCAATCGAAGTTTAGCATCTGTTTACTCCTTGTGAAAAGACGTGAATCTCATTTTACTGATGCATAGGAAAGTTAAATCGTAGGTCAATCCAAACCTTTTCTTTTTCCCTTTTAAACTTGGCCAGCTCGGATAGGCATTCAAACAAGAATGTAGACCTTAATGCATAGCTTCACATTGGCCTAGCATGAAGTAGTTCTGTCCGGACGTCTGACTTGCTTGGGCTGTTCATGTCATTGAATACTCTGTTAGCTCCTTGTTAGATGCCAATTGATGCTTAAAGGTTTTCCAAGTGAGGCCTGAGATTTTAGGTTTGGATCCTTAGAGGATTCTCCATAAATACAAGTCTTTAGGTCAACTTATAGTTAGAAATGCTCTTGTTCTTTTAGTTTTGAGAAAGTTTCAGATCAATGTCAAATCAAATTAGCAGTTCTTTTGTTATTGTTGACCACTTTATACTAGTTCAATATGGATTAAGATTCGTATGACAATGATTAATGGTCAGCTATTAAAGGAAATGCACAGGGAATATTTTTGTAATTTCTGAACCCAATTTTGATCAAGTTAGAAGTCTTATTGTTTAAGGTTGCCAGTTATCGATACATGCTTTCCAGGCATCTATGCATTCAAAGAAAGAAAACAAAAATCATTCCTTTTTTTTGGTACATAAAAATTAAAAAAAAATTATTCTTTTAATGCCCACCACAAACCACATATTCAAATCTATCAGGCTACATGATGCAGATGCCCTAAAGACTTCTCTTTTCTGAGAACTAAAAAAAGAAAACTATCTTTAGCTAGACGGCTTTAAGATGTCGTGGTATTCCATGCGAAACAGCAGATATCCTCCGAATAGAAACCCTGGAACAGCCACCTCGCTCCAATTGCTTCACCCTCTTCTCGATGTGTCTACTCCCATTTCCCACCATTTCTCCTATAAACACCCCGCTCACCATATCAATCTTGGCATTTTTACAAGAATGAACGCCTCGATCCCTCAAATCCCTCAGTTCGAGGCACGTACCTCGCCAGAACGAAGAACAAAGTTGCCAGGGAGGGTAGGAGAAGAGCTGAAAAAGAAGAGAATCAATCGTACTAGACGAATAGAAGAGGAAAGATTGATAAAGAAGCGATCTTGGAGGGACCCAGCTGTGCAACCATATTCCTATTTCTTTACCACAGACTGCAGAACCGCGAAGGTGGATTTCAAAAAAAGAGAAATCGTAGACACATATCATCTGGTACACCCAAGGGCACACCCTCTCACAGATATGAGGGGACCACAAGGAGGGATAGAGGGGCCTACTCTTTAAATTAGTAGAAAGAGGTGGAGCGATACGTTTGATCACGGTGGAATTTAAGGGTGAACATGATCCAATTTGGACTGATTTCATGCTCAAATCTCAACCGAATCAGTCCTAAATGGTTTGACATTTTTAGAAATCAAATCAGATTAATAGAAGATTGAAACCAAATCAAACCAACATAATTTAAACAGTCTGATTTGATTAGATTAATCAGTTTATATTATTATTATTATTATTATTTTTGTGATTCATGAAGACTTGTTTTTTTTACATAAGAGTACCATCAAAAAAATTTATCAAGTAAAATAATTTAAATTAACATAAGATATTGTCACTCAATAAAATAAAATTTTTAAACAAACACCATCATTAAGGATTAAGATAAAGATCTCCAACACATTACAAAAAAAATAAGCAATTCATTAAGTAAGTCACTTAAGGTTTAAAACTAATCAACACAAAATCAAATTGATAAATAACATCATAAATTTAAAATTATTTTTTAATATATTAATACTCCAACATAAATAATATTCTAATTAAAATGATGTTGTTTTATTAAAGCCGGTCTAATTCGATTTGAGAATGATTTTATTTACTGACAAATCTGAACCAATTCAAACATATTTTTTATATGTTAAAAATAAATCAAATCGAATCAAATAAAATTTTAAATCAAATCAAATCGTAATAAAATTTTAAATCAAATCAAATCTGCGATTTGATTCGATTTCACCGATTTGACTGATTTAGATTCGATTTTTGCTCACCCCTGATGGTACCAATTCTTGTGACGTTAGCATTCCCAGCCATCCCCTACCCATCAGTAATTATTCACGCCTCCCCGTTTCCTGACATTTAAACAAAGAATACCGAGATCATATTCTTACCAATTCCTCTTCTCCACATTTCATTTGGTAGACTGACCTGTGAAAATGCCTTAACTGACAGCGGAGCAATGTACTTTCAAATCTTCAAAACCCTGTCAGATGATAAGACTTCAAAGACCTAGAGGGACCCGATAGTATCATAAATCCAGGGGGTCCCATCTCCAAACCCTTACATCCCCCAACTTAAAACCACTCAAAAAACTGAAGCAAATTTTGCAACTTCATCTGCACATCCGAAGGCCAAGATATCCTGTCTCTAATACGATATTGTCATTCCAGCCTACACGAAATGAACCAAGAAACTGCCACCCATTCTAGATCTCAATAATAAGCTAAGAAAATATATTTCCAGCAAGCTTTTTGCCCATCATATATCATTCCAAAAGAGAACAGGGTTTTCCATTTCTAACATCAAATCTGAAACTGCATCTGAAAATGTCCGCAGCTCTGATGACATTCTTCCAAAAACTGCAAACTCTACATGAAGCTTCGACCAGAAAACAATCCACGTTGGATTCTTCCAAACTTTGGTTCTATAGAGATCTGCATTAGATAATGGCGGTATTTATGGCGAATCTTTTCCACCATTCTCTGAATTGTTTTCTTGGTGCAACGGTCACAGCATGTCTTCCAAAGAACATGCATTAAAATGATTGGTTTCCAGTTGGCCACAATAACAAGTCTCCTAGAACACTACTGAGACGGAAGTTCCATTTTTCTGCATAATTATAGGCATTTCTAAGCTTCCATTCAATGGCATGGCCAACTACACATGACTACGGAAACTGCAAGTTAGCTACTTTGGGTTGGCTTGGCTATATAAGAATATAGAAATGTTAAACTCATACAAGATATCCAGAAAGTGTTCAACTCTGAGTGAATAAACAATTCCAGACCATGATTGCAAACAAGTCAATATTGGCATTACAGGCACTCAATTTCAAAGAGAAGTTTTAGACCACAAAAACTATGAACAAATGGTAGCACTTACAATCAGTGGTACACTGCTGCATCTCAACAATCTCATTTACCAGGAGAGATTAGCTGGATCATTGCCATGACTGAACCCGGCGAGTGAGCTTATGCACCGACTGCTTGTTGAAAGATGGGTCTATTTGCAAAATATTAGATACAAATTCCAAGGCCGCTTCATATCTTTTTGCTTTACAGTAACCATCAACAATAGTCCTATATGTCAGTTCAATAGGCTTGCAGTCATGCTGCATCATGTAGCTGATAACATCACTAGCTTCTCTGAACATCTCCAAGTTCACATAACCACCGATGAAGGTATTATAAGTCACCAAGCAAGGAGGAATACCTTTCGCCATCATCTCTGACAGAATCCTCATAGCCTCATGCATGAGCCCTTGCTTGCAAAATCCATTGATCACAGTGTTATAAGAAACTACATCTGGTTTAATTCCTGATCCTTGAAGTTGCTTCAGTATATCTTCTGCTTCCCAGCACTCTCCAGCTCTTGCATACATGTCCATTAAGCTATTATATGTGATCAGATCAGGCTGCAGCCCACTCTGATGGATCAAATCATGCATATCACGAGCCTGGCCATACATCCCATGCTTTGCATAGATTGAAATCATTGAATTGAGGATAACTAAATCAGGCTTGTACCCTTTCGTCTTCAATTCCTTGAATGCTTTCTCCATGCCATTCAACAATCTGCACTTGAAGTTGGCAATCACAAGTGTTCGTAAGATCACCCAGCTTGGGAAGATCTGACCATCATAAACTTGTTTTTCCATTGCTTCTATCCCTTCAATGTGTTTTGCTTTTGCATAGCATTGGAGTAACAAAGAATATGATAGCTCATTAGGCTTGAAGCCCTTGTTCGTCACATCTTGCATAACTGACTCTGCAGCTACCCAATCACCTTTCCTAGCTATCGCATTCAATAGTGCATTGTACGTTGTGAGACAGGGGCTAAATCCTGCCTTAACCATCTCATCATACATCTTCAAAGCATGAGTCCTCAACCCACACCGGCCATATGCAGCAATCAGAGTGTTGAAGGTATCACGATCGGGTTCAACCCCTCTATTCTTCATCTCTCCAAACACCTGGCTCACATATTTCTCCATACCCCTCTTACCGCACATGGCGAGCATTGTGTTCCATGTAATCCTATTTGGGACACACCCATTAGACTTCATCTCACAGAGTAGGTTCAACATCTCTTCCGATCGTGATTTCTTCCCGAGCATTCCAAGAATAGTATTATATGTGCACACATTTGGGACACAACCCAACTTCTTCATTTGATCGAACAAAGCCAGAGCCTCGATCTCCTTTCCAGCCTTACCATAAGCATTTATCACAGTGGTGTATGTAACAGAGTTGGGCCTGATACCTTCACGAGTCATCTTATCTAACACGGCTGCCCCTTCTTCATAGAAACCAGCTCTAGCATATGTTGCTACAATCTCATTGTAAGTAACAGAGTCTGGTGCACAGTTATTATCCTCCATTTCCTTCAAAACACTCAGTGCCTCGGGATAATTTCCTGCCTTCCCATACACTTGTAACAGAGAATTATATGTGACAATCCCCGGAACATAGCCCTGAGACTTCACTTGTGTGAAGAACTCTGATGCCTCCACCAACAGCCCTTCCCTTCCACAAGCTGAAATGACAGTGCTACAAGTGAACTCATCAAAACCCACTTCGCTGCTCTTCATCTCATTCAGAAGGGTCAATATCCTGTTCCAAGACCGGCCCTTGCGACCATATACATCAAGCACTACATTGTAGGTGACCAAGGTGGGCGACAGTCCTTTCACCTTGATCTGTTCAAATAAGGCAATGGCTCTATCGTACTTGCCTGCCCGGGAATAGGCATGGAGCAAGGTAGTGTACGCACGGATATCAAGACAGTAGTCCTCCAGTGGAATAGAATCAAACACCTCGGAGGCAATGGAATGCTGGGATTGCCTGCCCAGCACCCGAACGATGACTTCGATTGCCGGGGCATCTAATTTGGCTCCTCTGACGTCCGGATTGGAGACGACCCATTCAAACAAGAGGAGGGCTCTCTCCCAATTCCCCGAGAGATCAAGCCCCTTCAAGAGGCTGACCAAATCCAGGCCAAAAATCTCATCTTTAGCCGACTCCAGATAGGAATTCAATGCGGGGAGAGGCTGTTTGATGATGGAATTGAGCAAAGACTTGCCTTTTCTGGAGAGGAATTCCAGGCGGGGGTCCTGTTGGCCTCCTCGGAAGTCCTCTTGGCCATTGCCGAGCCGAGGCAGCGTGGCCGGGGAGCTCTTCTCCTGGTGAATCGAGGAGAGGGCGAGCTCCAAGGAAGGAAAGGTGGGATTTTTATGGGACGGGGTGGTGCGATTCTCTTGGGTGAGATGTTGAAGGAAGGAGTCCAAGGGAAGGGACTGGGAGGGAGAGGGGGGAGGAGGGGGGAGGGAAAGGTTGAATTTTGTGGGATGGTTTGAGGGTTTTTCGGGGGGTTTTGTGGTTTGGTTTGGCAGGGTTGGCCGGTTGGGGAAGAGGGTTCCCTCCATTTTTGGGGCGGGAGAGAGAGTGACAGAGAGCGGATTTAGAGGCTGTGGAGATGGCTTCAATGTCCTGGTAGTCTAATCTTGCATGGTTGGTCTCAAACCATCCATCCCGGTCTCCCATATCCATTCCCAGACTCCGCAGTGGAGGATGTCCCCTTAAAAGAGCCTGACTATTGCGAGGAGGTGAGACCCCTGGCCTTTCCTCACTACCTAGTCTCCTTGGGTGTAGCAAAGTCTAATATTTTGTTGAATAGTATGTCCGTTTATAAGCACCAGTTGAATAGCTTATTTTTTTTGAATATTTTTTTATATTAATTTAGAGAAAAAATTATATCTTATACAGTGTGTACTATCAGACTATGCATATTATCAACCATCATTAGTATAGCAATGCATCAAGATGAATGCTTGATGAATGAAATCTACATAAACGAGCGGCTATAATTGGCAACGCTCTTGACTATATGGCGCATGCCATGTAAGACATAATTCAGAGGCCCTTTATTGCCCGTGTATGTTTTGAGAAATCATTTATATGATTAAGATGCTGAATAGAAAAGTTGCAAGAATCGTGAAATTTAAAAAAAACCGTAACTTCGGGACTTGTAAGTAATTTAACATTCACTTATGGATGGATGGAGGCATTATCGACTAAATATATGAGGCTCATAGAAATGGGACCAGTGAGTGATTAAAATTCTGTCACGGCCTATTTATTTGACATTTTTCAGCAGGATCCTTGCTGACTCTGTGTAAAGCTTGATACTGGAAATCCATAGCATTGCTGGCTCCCCTATCCAGAAGTTCCCTTTGCACTCCATCCTGACGAACTTCTGTAAATTGATAATCTACAACTGTGATTGAATTATCTTTGTCAGTTTATCGCATTCATCCCTCATATAAAATGTGAAAAAGCACCCCCAAAACTTCATAGAATGTATGATAATGACCGCTATTAACTAAACAAGCCCTAATGCTGGATAGCTTTTTATGTGCCCCATAACATGGATCGATGAGTACTATGGTTTTCAAGTGCAGACCCCAGTGCTTCTATCTTATACTTCAGCTCACTCAGCTTCCACTAGACCAACAAAACAATAAAATGTCTGTGGTAGGTGATCAAAGGAACTGGCGACTAGAGGATAACAATTTATTTAAAATTGAGATGAATTTTAGTAAGATGCCTACTTCACAAAGTTCTCCAAACTCCAATTACTAGATGAGTTATCAATTAATAATTTTGGGCATGCAGAGGTCTATGAATACTTGTATCCTTCAGAGAAATTTTTCTACTATTTGACTTTGAGAACGCCAATGAAATGACGATGCATGATTTTCTATGAGCCTTAATCATCCAAGAATATGCATTTTAAATTACTGCATTCATCTGTTGACGATAAGCATATGAGGAAGAATATTTAAATATGATAGCAGGTGGTAAGAACTTCTCACAGTTGAAGGAATGTGCAACTATGAGCTGGCTTGCATGGGAGAAGTTCCTAATTTCTAATACTAGCGATGCCAGTCTGAAACTGGGACACGATAATAGCTTTAAAGCTTAACAGTCATTTAGGCTATAATGTAAGAGAATTTTGTTTCCTTTTTCAAAGTGTTCCTGATGTTAGCTTTAGCTAATCCTTTGTAATAGTATACCTGTACTTTAACTAGAGAGATATAGAGAGAGAGAGATGTTTTATCGCAAAGAATATGTTCCTTGAAGAGGCTTCATTAAAACCACCCCACAGATGATTATATGCTTCTATACTAATAGTTTTAGAAAATATTTGTTTCTGTAGGTACATGAATTAAAATTCTAATTGTAGATGTTAAATCATCCTTTAACCATGTTCTAACTTTGAAAGTTATAAATACTTCTGTTCTACAATAATAAGAAATTAGGAAAAATAGGTATCCATGAGATTGTATGTTAGAAAGGAAAATTACTGGACTTAATGGGCATATAGCATGAGATTCAGTAGAAGTATGCCATATTTTCTCATACCCAAATTGATCATCAACAAGATGGTTAAATAAAGAAGATAAGAAACATGAAACATCATGAGCAGTGCAGCTGTACAGATTGACAGGGAGAGAGACTAGTATGTTAAAAAGAATTAAAATAAATACACTGAAGAAACAGAACTAATGGAATGATCCAATTTATAAGTACCTTGGAAAGGCCTCTTGCATTAGCAACTGCTCTATAGCATGTTTGGATTCAATTTCTGAAATAATTGCTAATGATCCTTTGTGGTAGTCCTTCACTAACTTTGAATTCTTTCCACTGTAATGACATAAAACAAAATTTCTTTAATCATTTGTAGAACAAGTGACTTTTAATGGTTAACAAGATAAGGAACAAAATAACAAACAAACAAGTATGATTCTTCAATACTGAGGGTGAAAAAAGGGAAAATCTTCAATTTACCTGGTTTAACACATTGTTCCTTAGAAGGCACAGCAGAATCCTTATCCTTGTTTGCACAAGTAAATCAGAAAACACATCATGAACTGTTTATTAACACATAAAATACCATAAACTTCCATGCAAATAAAAGAGTCTATAATTAACCTAAGATAGAACTAAGAGATAGAGAAACTTACGATACTCAGCACTACAAGTACCACTTCAGCTAGAGAAAGTACAGATAAACATGATGAGAAAGTTCACAGATGGGTAGATAAAAAGGCACAACTTAAAAGAACAGAGGCAACACTTGTAGAAGGAGCCAACCAGATATCCAGCGAATAAAACAAAGTTTTTGTTTGGATAAAATAGCAATGGGTTTCTCCATGTATCCCTTGGCTACATGAATTGGAAAATAATACTGAATAAATAATTTCCAAAATAATCAAATTTAGCACCCCAAATATTGTATTTGCCTGTGGAGGTCACACAGGAACGCTACCACAAGTAGGGATGTAGGATGAGTCGGATTGGATCAGATACGGATAGATCAAAAAATTTTAAACTTGAAGCAAACCTAGTTATTAAATATATCAAAATTTGAAATTTGGACATACTAGGTAACCCAATTCAATCCATTTAACATGTTTAACAAATGGATAACTTACTTTTTCTATTGATCTGTATAACCTATTAACTTATATAACCTATAAATTTATTAACCTATTTAATAAGGAGGCAAGCTGTCTAACTTCCTTAATTTGACCCAACTCGATTATTAAATGGGTTTAGAGCCGATCATGAGTTGGGCTTCGAGCCTAAACTCTATTCATTTTTAATCGGACCGTGAGTTGGATCTATGTAAAATTTAACATTTTTTGGACCCAAGCTCCACCCATGACCTCCTCTAAATGAGTTAGACACATCAAAGGGCTAAAAGTTGAACCCAATCTGATTAAATAGTTTAGACGGAGTAATTTATTTATAATCCGAACTTATTTAGCCCAAATCTAAATTTTTTATTGCAAGCCAAATGCGAATCAAATTGACTAATAGAATCATATTTTGTTGGTCCTAACCACAAGGGCTATTGTTAGTTAAGCATATTTTTGAGAGTTAATAAATAGATTCACTCCAAATCATCAAAAATTGTAGATTCAATTTACCAAAAAAACTTCTATGATTCATATCTCGTACATGAAATTGAAACCCGAACGTATTCCATACTATTTTTTTTTATTGAAAATGAATTAGGATTGTCTAGTGTGAGAAAGTCTTGCGATTCATCTACCTTCCTTTTCACTTCCTGGTTAGGGTTTTGAGGGTTAGGGTTTTGCTTTTCTTTGACTTTAAAGATTGAGGTAGGGTTTTGTGGGCTGGTATGGACTGTTGTCCTTCAGGATCAGTCCATGGTGTCGGTTTCGGGAAATTGGATGTTTCTTCAGCCGCTGGTATGGTATCATCTTCGACTATTTCATCGATTGCTAACATAGGTGGGATGAAGGAAGTTGTCTAAGTAGAATTAAGGGGAAGTCTCCCACATAAAAAAAAGGCAAAATGAAGATGGACACTTCTCCTTTCGCCACTACCTCACCAACTGGTGTTCCTTCTAATGTCAGAAATGAAATTAGGGGTCCTCCTCCTTAGGGGTCAAGATCGCACGGAGGAGGCTCTGCATTCTCATCATCCCTGCCAAAAAGTTCGATAGTAGATCCCAATCGATCGTGGAGTCAGGTAGTTCAAGGGCAGAGAAGGTTTCGTTGGGAAACCACCAAAACTTTGGATGCTGAGAGTGAGCAGTTGGAAAAAAGTTTTCCAAGATTATTTACTTTACAGAGAGGAGGATATTCAACATTTAGCTCAGCGTCTGCAGTCAGCATTGATAGGTAAGTTTCTAGGTAAGGGTTTTTCACTTAAATTTATTGAAAAAGAACTTCGCATACAATGGGGTGCTCAAGGTGATTTTCAGGTCTCTTTTTTATACGATGGATTATTGTTGTTTCAGTGTCCATCGGAGAAAAATAGAGACTGAATTTTGGAAAAAGGGCCATGGTCTCTGGCTAGTCAATTGCTTGCCTTAGAACCCTGGAGAGCAAAATTTCTACCGGGATGGGATACTGTCACATAGTTAAGAGTTTAGCTCCGTCTATCAAATCTTTCGTTGGAATTATGGGAATCAAAAAAATTTTTAAAAATTACATCTTATGCTGGTGTTCCTTTGTTTTTGGATGAATGGATCTTAAACTCCTCATGTATGGGGTATGCTAGAGTTTGTGTTTTAATGGATTTTAGGAAGCCAGTTTGTCTAGGAGCTAGGATTCAAGTTCAAGATGAGATTATCTGGCAGCAGTTGATTTATGAGGAATTGTTGAATATTTGTTATAAATGTGGTAAAATTGGGGTCTCAATGGATACTTGTGATTGCTCTACCAAGGAGGCTGAGGAATATCTTATTTTCAGTCCTTAGATTAGAGCATCTAGAGTACTGCTTGTCCTGTTACTTAATCCATAGGTACCATTGAGTAATCAAAAATTCTCTCCTGTTGGTGGACGACTAACTAATGAATGGTTGCAGCCAAAAAAACCAGTGAAGCAATCTTCGGTGCAAGGTCAAAATAGTACATCTGTTGTTCACTCTACTTCCAAATTTGGCATTTTAGCTAAGAATGCATCGGAGGATGTCCAAGAACCTCAGAATATGGAGATAGTTCAACCAATGATATTCTGTGCTACACAACCTGCAATTGGAAAGGAGGTAGGTAAATGAAGACGTTCTCCTACGAAGTCTAAAGATCGAGCAAATTTAAATTCCCCACCACAGGCTAAATTGATTCTGCAAGATCCACGAGAAGATGTTAACAATGATCAGTCACTGTCAAATTCTTCCTTTGTTGCTAAAGGCAAGGTATCAGTGCTCGAGATATGGAAACCTGTTAATATTTTCTCTCTCAAACCACCAAATACTCACACTGATCTAGGGGAAACATCAAATAAGTCTCATACTCAGATCCACTATACACCTTCTTTATCCAATGAGCAAACAAATCAAACTCAAGAAGATGTGTGTCAAGAGCTTTAAAATGCTTTACAAGGTAATCTCCTTCCTCATAATTTGATCGCAGTGCCTATAACTCAAGGGGATGTGAGTTCACTTGACAAGGATGTTGGGTCTGATACACGATCCGAGGATCAACATCCCAATATATCATCATGAAAATGTTTGTTTGGAATTGGTGGGGTGTGGCTAGGCCCCCTTTTGTGAATTATACGGAATCTCTGTTGCGGCAATATCATATAGATATGCTTTGTTTTTTAGAAACTCATCTTGGTGTGAAAGTCTGTAATCATATCGTAGGATTTTTGATCTAGCCTGGGATTTGTATATGATTCATGTGATTGGATTATCAGACGGCATTATTATAGTGTGGAGAAAGGTTCTTGGTAGATTAATTTTTATCATATAGATCGGCAGATTGCTTTTGATGTTCTTTCTGTACATAATGGTCCTTTGTGGATATTAGGTATCATGTATGCCAGCACTTCGATTTTTCAATATAGGTTTTTTTGGTCGTTGATTCAAAATATTTTATCTCTCCAATTTTCTTTTCTTCTTATTGATGATTTAACTGTATCTTGAATGTGTCCAATAAAAAAGGGAGTAAACCCTTCATCATTAATCATGATGTTAGGGAATTCCATACTTTTCTTCGGTCAACCAGTCTAATTGATCTAAATTTCTCAGGACCCTTTTATACATGGTGCAATAATCGATTAGGTGCTGCTCGAGTTTGGGAATGGATTGATCGAGAGTTTGCTAATGATCTTTGGGTTAATATGTATCCTAAATCTTCGATCACTCATCTGACTCGTTTTGCTTTTGATCACTGTCCTCTTCTTCTTTCTATTCTTTATAATATTAATGGAGGTCCACGGTTGTTTCGGTTTGAAAAATTTTGGTTAACTTATCCTAATATTTTTGATTTGATTTGGAAGAATTGGGTTAGTTATAACACGCATAACTCTTTGGATAGAGTTTCCTTTCTTCTTAAAAAGATTAGACGTGCCATAAGTAAGTGGAAATTTACTTTAGGTATTTTAAATACATGGGTTAGACAGTTATATGATCAGATCTATGACATCCAACTTTTGGAATCTTAGAATGGTATTTTATCCATGAATGATTATGTTCTGTTGCTGTCCTTGCTTCGAAAATATAACATGATCCTTCATCGTATTGAAATTATGTGGCATCAGAAATCTCGAGTCCAGTGGCTTAAAGAGGGTGATACTAATACAAAATTTTTTCAATGTTCTATTATATTGCGTAGAAGATCTAATCGAATTAATATCTTTTCCTTGCCACAAGGTGGTACCACTGATGATTCTTCTGTGATACTACATCTCCTGATTGATCATTTTTGTGATAAATGGATGGCAGATGTGGTGATTCCTGATCTCATTGATCCAATTATAACATCGATTTTATCTTCAAATCAGATTGCTTTACTTATTCACTCCATTACGGAGGAGAAAATTGAGAATGCTGTCATGTTCCTGCATCCGGATAAAGTGCCTGGGTCGGATGGGTTTTTGGAGTTTTTTTTTCCAAAAATTTTGGCCAATTATTTAGCATAATGTTTTTTCTGCAGTTAATTTTTTTTTTTCTTCATACTGATCTTCCTACTTCTTGGATGGACACAGTTATTACTCTAATTCCAAAAAAACTTAATCCTCAGAATCCAGATGATTAACATCCTATTAGTCTATGTAACATGATTTATAAAATCATTGCAAAAATTTGGTTCAGAGACATAAATCTATTTTACCTCATTTAATCTCACAGGAGCAAGGTGCTTTTATTGCTAATCAACATATAATGGATAATCTTTTGCTGGTCCAAGAAATTATGCATTCTCTTCATTGTGCTCCTCCTTCTAGAGGTCTGATATTATTAAAACTTGATATGAAAAAAGCATATGATTGGGTTCATTGATCCTATTTGTTTAATATTCTTAGATAGTTTCATTTTTTTGATCAATTCATTTCTTAGACTCATGGATGCATCTCAAATCCCCAATTTAAGTTGCTTTTGAATGGTACACCTTCTCCATCTTTTGTTGCAACTGAAGGATTATGTCAGGGTCGCCCTTTTTCATTTTATCTGTTCATTTTATGTTCTCAAGTTTTTTCTAATTTTTTGTATACTGCTATTCAAATGAAACTGCTTAAAGGATATAAGATCCATGCTAGTCCTCATATCTCTCACATTTTTTATGTGGATGACTGTCCACTGGTGGCTCATGCGATCATGCAAAATACTATTTGTATTGTAGCCATTCTGGATGCTTATGTTATTTACTCTGGTCAATTTGTTAATATTACAAAATCTCATATTACTTTCTCTTCAGGTATAAATCACACTATTTGGGACAATTTAATTGATCTGCTTCATATTATGGAGAAAAGGGAGGTTTGGCATTATTTGGAGGCCCCATTATGAGGTACGTCTCTCAAAGTCTCTGACTTTCAATTTTTGCTAAATAAAATTGCTAGCAAAATTACGCTTAAAAATGGTGAACACTATACTTTACTGGTCATATGACTTTACTTCAGTCAGTTTTGTGTGCAATTCTCCTCTATGTTTATTCTTCTGTTCATGTGCCTAAGTCTATACTTCAAAAAATTGATAAAGAATTTAGATCTTTTCTTTGGGGATGCACTTCAGAGAGCCGTGCTTTTCATCCAGTTGCTTGAAGTCAGGTTTGCACTCCAAAATCAAAAGGGGGGAAGGGTTGGGGTTTCAGGCATCTACTCAGCATCATCTTTAATGTCTTTGCAAGCTTGCGGCCTAGCTTGTTTTACATCCTACCACATTATGGGCACAACTGGTTCATGCTAAATATAAAATTATAAGATCTTAAATTGACTATACTGGTCATAGAAATACCTCTGCAATCTTGCAAAGAATTACTCAGGCCGGCTCTCTTTTGAAGTATCAATTTCAATGGGTTGTTGGTTCAGGTGCTGCAATTAATGTCTACAAGGATCCTTAGATAACAATAATTCTACTTATGGTCTAGCCTACTTATATTAATATGGATAATTTGGATTTGGACTTAAATATTTCCAACCTTATAGGAACTAATAGGAACTAGAATATTCAAATTCTTGCTCTGCTTTTCTCATATGATCTCCTTAATCTTATTTGTGCAATTCCATTATCGCAGGAAGAATGGGCAGGCCAATTGGTATGGGGCTCCTCAAAGTTATTGCATATTTCTTTAAGTGATATGAAGAGGTTATCTTTTACTAATAATGATCTAAATATGCATGTTAATTCGGTTTGGATTTGATTTTTACGGGTGCTTTTGCGCATTAAAACATTTTGTTGGAGATTGGTATGAAACTGGCTGCCTAGTAAAGATACCCTTAGCCGGTGCAATATAATTTCTATGAATCAAAGGTACTGCGATGTATGCAGCAAGCGGGTGGAGGATTGTGAACATCCTATCTTTCGATGCTGTCGTGCACAAATGTTTTGGCAGCAACTGAGTTGCATGTACCGATTGAATCTTTATTTTAATTTGCTATCGGTTCTCATAGAGTACCTCTCTAATGCTTTGGTAGCGATGGAACAGAGATCAATTTTAGCATATGTAGCTTGGTTGCTTTGGTGGACTCGCAATGAACGAATTTTTAATGACAACCAAATGATGATTGCATAGTTATTGCGCAAATTGATGATTTTTTAGAAAGATTATGGCTTTGATCATTTTCAACATTCTCAAAACCCATGCCAGTATTGGGATAGCCAACTGCGAAGAACTCTTTCTTCACATCGACCTCACCTTGTGTCTTGGCTACCCCCTCCTGTTGGGGTTTTGAAAATTAATTTTGATGCATCAATTATTCAACATAAGGTGGCTGCAGGTTACGTCATTCGGAATCACAATGCTTTCATCTTGCGAGCAGGAGGTAAGTTCCTCATTTGTCTGTCCCTTTTGCTGAATTAATGGCCGCTTGGCTTGCGATTAGGGTTGCTATACAAGAACTTCAAGCTTCCCGAATTTGGGTGGAGGGGGACTCTGCTACTGTAGTGTCTTGATTACAGAATCCATCTCTCCATTTGGTGAATCATATTCCTTATGTTCGAGATGGACAAAGATGGCTTGCAAGTATGGATGGTTATGAAATTTCTTATATTTTTAGGGAAACAAATCAGATGGTAGATTTTATGGCAAATAGAGCTCTGCAAGGGGTTTTTATGCGGTCATATGATGAAATTTTTGATCATAATGCGGTACATCTTCTACAAGCTGATGCTCATGGAATTTCCTATAATCGATAAATATTGTCTTACTGACCATGATAGCCGTATAATTTTCCTTTTGTTGCATTTAAATCATCTTTATGGAATAACTGTTGTTTTTGTTTTGCAGGATGGGTCAGTTTGTTGGTCTTATTTTGAAGCTATAATGGCTATGCTTTTGTACATGGGCTACACTGCAGTTTTACTGCTTAAGGGTATTCATGATGCAAGGAGAAGGCTGGAATTGTATGCGATCTGTTCATTTCAACATAAGATATCATTATATGCCAATCAACAAGAGATGGAGCAACATCTAATGACAAGGTTTCTCCCATACCAGATGAACAATGTTATACTTGTTTTTGTTCCTATGGTTAGTGCTGGTGCCATGTATTTCAGTCAAAAAAGATCAGTGAACAAAATAAATAAAAAACAAAGAGGGAAAAAAGGAATTTGGAAAAAAATTGAATTACTCAAAAGAATGATGTACATAGATAAAAAAAAGAGAGGTGCAAAAGAAACTGAGTGGAAAAAAGGGACAATAATGCATGAGATGGAAAAAAAGGAAAGGTCAAATGAAGAAACAACAGATGAAAAGAAGTATCTTGCCTGTGGTTATCTATATATGCAGGTATCAGTTTATGGTTCTATCCAACCTATAATTCATGCTATCAAAAGCTCCTTGCTGGAAGATCTTCAAAATTATGCACTGATGTCCCATATTCTTCAAAGTTTGCTGCTTGTACCTTCTTGCATCATAAAGACCAATGTTGCTGTAGGTCGTCCTTCAACCATTGGATACTTCATGCTTCATGCTTTACTCATAATGCAAAACGACATATCTATACTTCTACAGTCATTCATCAAGGCATATTTAATATATGAGATTTTTGGCACTTACTATGGTATCAATTTGGGCGTATCACTCTTACTGTTAATCAGTTTTATTCAACAGTCGAACACATTACAAGAATTGTACAGTGCCCTATACTATGTCAGTGTTCCTCATCATCACTGCTTCAGCAACTTTTCTGATGTTTCATATTGTACAGCATTGCAAAAAAAACAAGGAGAAAAGGGCAAAAGACAGAGGGAAAAAAAAAGGAAAAAGGAAATAAAAAAAAACAAAAGAAAAGCATACAAATAGGTATTTTTTCACTAACTTTTTTTGGATTTTGTTGCAGGTTTTAATGGCCAATGATTGTATATCTTTTATGATGGGTTGCTTCTTCCAATTCTGTATCATGGGTTCTGCTTTCTACAGGCTATCTAAGCAAGTGTATTATGCCAATAACTTTTCATTCATGGTGGAGCATTATAAGTTTAGGTCATGGTCTTCATCAATTAATTACAGGTTATTTCACAAGTTCACTTCAATTGAAGAGGTGGCCTCTTGCTTACATTCACCGTTAAACAAGGCTTGCTGTAGTACAACTGGCAGTTGGGTGGCTGAACATTCCTTGCTATTGTGTTGTACACCTCCCATGCAGGATTCTGTTCGACTTTATTACTCTGCTGATGTCTTTTTATTTCAACAACCAGAAATCTGCAACTTCCTTTTCCTATGCTGCTGCTGTCTCTGCATCAATTTCAGTATACGTGCAATTCTTGTATTACTTGCAGCAGCTCTTTACATCAATGGACTTTTGGGTTATATTTTAGCTTGCTGTGCATACTCTCTTCACAGGTTTTCCTTTCTCAGGTTTCCTCCTTTGGAACTCTTGGCAACTGTAACATTTTGGGTCTTTACAATGGTTTCAGTATTATACTCTGTTTTTCCTGTATATCCTCCTTTTATAGCATCTTTGTTCCACCAGGTTTTGGTTTTTCTTACACTACTTTGGGGCTATGGAAATAGGCATTTTTTGTGTTCATCTATTAGCCTGCTTCTTAGCAAACTTGTACACCTTTCATGAATGAATAAAGTTTCTCCTTACCAAAAAAAAAAAGAAAAAGAAAACGAATTCCATCCTAAAATTACATAACCTGTATATTAAACAAAGAACCACGTGCTCACGTGGCAAGTGTTAGCATAATACCCGTCATCAGCAACATTTCTACTGTCTTTTTCCATGCTCATAATACGGTAGCATGTATAAATCCAGATTTCCAACATGGCGGAAAACCCAATCATGTGAATCCCTGGATCCCACCATATGGACGGTACCATGGTCTCTGTACCCCTTTCGGTGGTCACATGCCTCCCCCGTCGGCTGTCCCCAGATTTATCCTCCCGTGTCGGAGCGCACCTTGAATCCCGAATGCTGAACCTTTTTCTATTTTTTTTTTTAATTTTTTTTTATTACTAGTCCGCTCTTCTCGACGAAAGGTAAAGTTGGCAGTGTAGAAGCACTCAATCCGGTGGTCCAACCTACATAGGGTGGATTCTCTTTGGGAAGGAAGTCTGTAAACATGCTTTATATGAATTAAGAGGCCTTCGGGCCATCTTCTACCAAAAAAATAAAAAGGGGTGGATTTTATCCAATTGATCCAAAAGAGAATAATGGCAAAACAACCTCAAACCGATTAGGATATAAAATTTTTTTTATTTATCTCTAAAAATAATTTTTATATATAAACAATTTTTGTAGTTTTATTCTCTTCATTCATCCTACTACATTTATTTTTATCCACTCCATCTCATCTCAAGATAAATGCAGGATAAATATGGATAATGCCCTACACGATACGTTGCCAGCTCTTTGGAGGACTTTATGATTTATTATATCCTTGTTAATTTATAAAAACCACACCAAAGAGTACACTAAACATTTTCTGTGATAAGGAATCTCCACCATCCGATGGACTAATAAAGTCTCAGATTAGCTTATCGTCATATAACCTATATATAAACAATAAAACAGAGACGGAACAACTACTTATTTTCCTCCGCGGCTAAGTATACCCAGGTGTCAGATAGATGGCGACCAGTAGGTACCCGCTTGTGCTACGATCTAACCGCCGTACCAAACACTTATTTCCCAGAATACCCTTATCATCCACCTCCAACGAACATACCATCTCTCGCGGCCTCTCTCTCTCTCTATTTATATTTCCCAGTGGCAAATCTAGATATTTTTCTACAAAGAAAGGTGAAATTCATTTCCATTTGTTAAAATTATTCCAAAAAAGACGATGTTCCCTGGAGCTCGGGGATGCGGTTTAAAACACCATCAATGGCCGCCATGGTAGGGAGATGCCATCAGGTCTCCCTTGACATTGGCCTCCCCTGCTCCCATTCCCTAGCCAAACGTTGATCCTAACCCTAGAAGGAGGTTCTGATCGGCATTCGGAGGTCGGTCATGGCGGCCGAGCGGGCGTGGGAGGCGACGCCGCCGCCGGTCATCGGAAAAGCCGGGAGCTACACGGTCTTCCTGACCCCTCCGGCGACGCCAAATCCCTCCGAGGCCCCGAGATCCCCAGTTCCCAGCCCTGGGTCTAATCCTAGCTCCGGCCCTCGAAAGGTCGCTCCTTTGCCTCCCAAGTCTCCTCCCTCCCCTCCTCCTCCTTCTCCCGTGCAGGTTCCCCCGCTGAATTTCGAGAAGCCGCGTACCGAGTCGTCGGGCTCCGCGTTCGGGTTCTTCTGGGACGCGGTCGCCAAAGTCCAAGATGGTATCTTTTTGAGGGTTTAGGGTTTTTGGTGGGGCGTGGCGTTTTGAGTCTTTAAATTTCAGGAGTTTTGAGCTGTTGTTGGGTGGATTTGGCAGTGCATTCGCGCTTGGATGAGTACTTGGCAAATGTGTTGGGGCTGGATCAGTCGAAGTATCAGTGGGCTTTGAACGATTACTACGAAAACAAAGGAGCGGTGAGGATTTAATACTTTGGCCATGAAATTGGAGTAGTCCTGCATAGTTGCATCGAAAATGTGACCTTTTTAATAGCAAAATTTGTTGCCTGTTGTATTGTTAGATATTCTTTATATATACTGCTGTAGGTATAGATGGTCTTTTGGAGTCATGGGGCTTGGAAGAATCCATGAAAGGCTATCCAACTTGGGGTCAGTTTCCCAAATTTTAATTCCCAAAGGTTCAAAGATTTATGTTGTCCCAAAAAAATGTGAGCAGCTTCATTAAAATAGTTTGATGTCACTACTAATCTGTTCTCTTGGAGCCATAATTGACAAATCTCTCTCCAAATGACATATAAGTGATCTTCTTTGACTTGTCTATTATAAAGGAAATCATTCAC
This sequence comes from Elaeis guineensis, assembly GCF_000442705.2. Classification (NCBI taxonomy): domain Eukaryota; kingdom Viridiplantae; phylum Streptophyta; class Magnoliopsida; order Arecales; family Arecaceae; genus Elaeis; species Elaeis guineensis. The sequence continues at coordinate 158,095,739 of NC_025993.2, read as the reverse complement.
TTGTTGGGGAGAAATCCTGTATGCCTACCCTCATATAGCAATGATTGGGGTGCTTCAACATGAAGGCCACTTTTTTCTTTCATGCTTCTTTCTGTAGAACAGCTTCTTGTGTGCCAGCAAGGAACAATCCAAAGTGTGGTTAAGCAGGAGACTCTTCTTGGTTTAAAGCGTAGCTGTTTACTGTTAGTTTGTTGAGCTGTAATTTTCTTTTGGTTGATGTTTATGTTAGATGTTATGTAGATTTTCTGTTCAGAAGTATTTTACTTTCGAAGTTCATTTTGTAGACTTTGAATGCCCTTCATAGAAGTATTAGGGTGCATTTCTGTATGTGTGATTGTGTTCAATGTGTATCACTTGATTCATTTTCAATGGAGTATGGAACTCGTTAGTCGAAGAAGACAGAAAAAAGAGGGCACAAATTCTGTGAGGATCTATGACTGGGTTGCCAGCAACAATTGAATAATTTACCAGAAATTATGAGATAGACTAATATCTGTGTATCAATATATACTAGGGTACTTAAAATGGAAGTGTGATTACTAACTGATCTACCCATTCTAGTAAATCGGAAGAAAAGGAAAAAAAAATCTGATAAAACAATGGAATTGGCAATGTTGCATGTGTCAGGATGTTGGACAAAGAAATGTGTACCTCTTAAAGTGAAGGGAAGCTTAAAATGCATGGATCTTTCATAAAAAATGGAGGAACCTAAAGGATGCAACTCTAAAGGATAAATTGAGTAGAGAACTTGTGGGTATTGTATGATCATGTGCAATGATCAGAAGAAACCTGGCTAAATAGAGGCATAATTATAAAACAGTTATATTAAAGGTATATGCCTTATTGCGTGTTAGATCTGAAATAGGTTACTCTGACAAAGACTTTAGCCTTTAAGATGATAGCAGAACATGATAGAGATGGAGTAACTCTGCAAGTTAGTTTTGGAATATGTTGTGCTGATGAAAGTTGTAGCTTATGACAGGAAATTATAGATGGTAAATTGAGAAGAACATTATAACAAAGAAACATGACAAGTCTTGTTGACTTTAGCTAGTAAGTTTTCACTGCTGTTCCAGATGCATCAATTTGGAGAATTCAATTTAATTGAAAAGGATTACATATTCATTTTATATTTACTAATACCTTTGAAGAGCCATGCCAAGGTTTATCTTTCATGTCTTCATTCAATAAAAAGAAGCTGCTCGCATTCATTCATGGACGTTCTTGACATGCTTGGGTTAACTTTAAGTCATGTTATCATTTGATCTAGTGCCTTCCAATCTAAGATAAATAATGCCTTGGATTCCCTGGAGCATGAGTGACTTTAGACTCAAGATTTCTTTCTAGAGCATCATGTTTAAACCTTTTTCATCTACTCTTAGGCTGGTGTGAATTTAGTTGCTAGTTTGCATCTCAGAATGGTGGGTTGAACAGTTTTTCAAAGCATGGTTGTTCAAAAACTTTTTTTAAACCTTTCTTTTCAATATGCTACTGTTATAACTGCAAACCATTTGTTTGCTTAAGATTGGTTAACATCTTGTACTCCTCAAGAAACAAATATTTGATCTATCACTTCCCAACAAACTTTATGACTGTAGATTTCTTGTTTGGTTTACGAACATCCCTAACTTAAATCTTCCAAATTATAGGTAAAGGAAAGTGGCAAAGCAAAAGGACTTGTTACCAAACAGCAAGTTGTGTAATTTGTTGGTACGTAGTTCAGTCCAGCTGTTACTTGTGAGGACATCATTTTAATTTTTTGTTTTAGCTCTTACGCTGTTATGTTCTGTCTGTGCAGTGTTACTTCGACATTATGCAGTTCTTATGACTGCACATTTAATGCCGTATGATGAAAATTCCATCTGAATAATTTACGCAAAAGCATGTGGAGAGAGGACTATCCATTGGAAAGCTGGGTCTCATTACTTCAGATGCCATTCTGTCTTTGCTAATTATGGTGTGGCTTCCAAGTCATGGAGTCTATTGCTATTTAAAATGCTATCATCTGTAGATCAATTTGTTCTTATCATCTATGAGCAATGAATTAGAGGTCGGAGTTTTGTTTTTGACCTTGCTACGATCTTCTTATTGGAAAAATGACAAATATGCATTCTCTTATGCACAGAGTCTTTGCTATTGCTTGTGTTTCTTTGGGCACCTTGTGTTTTTCTTTGATGAAATAGGTGCAGGTGGACTAGTAATCTCTATGTATTCGTAAGTATTCTATTGGAATAACAGGTCGAAGCCTTAGTAGTGTTGGATCCAATCCCCACAGACCTTGATGCGTGGCATGGAAGTACGTTGGCTGATGTGTAAACTCCACCCTTTGGGTAAATGCCCTGCTTTGCTTTGCGGTACAGCTGTTCGGATAAATTACCATCTCAGGACTCGTTTGGTTCACAAAAAAAAAAAAAAAATTAAAAAATTAAAAAATTAAAAAAATTAAAAAATTATTTTTTAAAAAATTATTTTTTAAAAATAAAATTTTGACATATTTAATTAATTATAAAAAATAATTTATTATAAAATAATTTATATTTGATTGAGCATTTAGTTTTTTAAAAAAAATTATATAAAATATTTATTATATCTTTAATAGATATAAAGTCATATCTTTATGCTTCTAAATTTTATATAAATATAAATATTATATTTATATTAATATAATATTAATATTTTAAGATAATAAATTTATTAATATAAATATAAATATAATATTAAATATAATATTACATTAATATAAATATTATATTAATATAAATATAAAAATAATATTAAGATAAAAATAATATTAATAAATATTATAATATTATTATTTTATTCATATAAATATTAAGATAATATTGATATAATATTATATCATTATTCAGTATTTTATCTTAATCATTCATTGATATTTTACAAAATTTTAATCGTGAATTTAAAGGGATATTTGTGGAAAAGAAAAAAGTAGCATCACTTTCTATCCTATAGAAAGTTTCAAAATCTATCTATTCTAGGAGTTTTTACTTTTCATGAAATATAAAAAATGATTTTTTATGAAAAAAAATTTTTCATTCTCTCTTCTTAAAATTTCAACTAAATAAGAGAATCTTTCTCCACTTTTTAGAAAATGTCTCTTTTCTTCATTTTTCGTTAACCAAATGAGTTCTCAAAGAAATCATATTTTGGGTTGTGTTTATTATCTCTCTCCCTGATTGCCAAAGTTAATGGGAGAAAAATTGATTGCGATAAAGATTTGATGCGCTTATAAGATGGTATCAGCTAAAAGATCGTGTTTGATCAACCCTAGGCAAGCTAACTAAAAATGACCTTTTAGGAAATACAAGTATTTATTTGATAGCTAAGAGGGTCTGCTTTGGTCATGTATCAATACTTTAGTGAATTCAACTTTGCCATTCCAAACTTTTGCACCGAAAGACCTCTGGCCATAATGAGGGGCAAATTGATTGTTGACTGACTTTTGTCAGAAATCCATGCAGTCGATGCCTGTCTCTGAAGTTTCAGGGTAGGGGTCTTATGTTGGATCAATATCTATTTTGAGTAGCTGAAAAGATGAGAGTAGTGATTTAAAAACAATCATTTTCATTGCTGGCAGCGCGGTCTTCCTCTTATACTAAATTAAAGAAAAAGGAGAAAATAACTCAATGGACCTATAAAGAACTCATTATTGAAATCATCCCTTAACTTCAAAGAAGCCAATCTTATCTTCAGATTTCCTCAGCAGCAGCATTAAACATTCTGAGCTCTTTCTGTTATCAGGTTCCATGCAATTGCAGAACAGAGTTCGGATACTGAAGCAGTGTACATCATCGCTGTCTTCGGTGAGACGTTCGGTGTTGAAGCTTTAATTTTTCATCCATCTGTTCCCAATTTTCAATTCTTGGCTCATATATGATATAAATAGGTTTAGTAGCATCTCTTGTTCAGTAGTTTTAGTTATAAAGATCTTGGTTCTAATGACATTGTAGTATAGAAGAAAGAGCATTATTAGTCCCATATTAGTTGGAGTCAAGAAGGAACCTAGCTTATATAAGAAGGGACCATCCTTCCTACGTGAGGCATCTTTTAAGGAACAAAACCGTGAGATCCAAAAATGGCCCATACAGCCCTCGGACTATGGGCCGTAAGTTAAAATGGACAATATCTCACATGTCGAGCCATGAACCTTTGACTGCAACATTGACAATCTGTGATCTTCCTTTTCTCAGTAGATCCTTGATGAACTGGTCCCTCCATTCAGGAGTGTCTAATGTCCTATTTTGTATGTCTTTTTACTGTGAAGCAGCAAGAAGATGAATCTCTAAGGGATTATGCTGCACGCTTCAATGCAGCTATGCTGAAAGTCAAGAACTTCAATGAGTCCGTTACCATGGCAGCTCTGAAGTAGGGACTCAAGAGCAACGCTTGATCTTTTTCTCTTAATAAAAACTATCTGGATAATTTTGAGCAAATGTTTATTTGGATATAGAAGTATGCTCAAGCTGAAGAAGAAGAAAGCATACTCCATCATATCAGAAAATAAGAAAGTGAAAAAAAAAGCAGCCTCGTGAAGAGGACCACAAAACTCAACAAAATAATACTGATCAACTTTAAAAAAATTTGAGGTCTGGAAGCCCACCTCGATGTTTTGATTCCTATACTTCACTATCTGCTCCTCGAGCTCAGATACTAATGGAGATTGAGGATTAAGGGTATCTTCACTGGCCTAACCCAATGAGGGCTCCACAAACAAAAAGAGATAAAAGAAAGTACTGCCACTACCATCGAAATCACGACTATGACATTGAGGAATGCTGACAATTGAAGGATGAAATTGAGGCACTAATATACCGAGGTTAACTCAGCAAATATGTCCAAGATCCAACCAATGGAGCTACCATCCAGCAGCAGAAGTCAGACAATGAGAATGACCTCAACAGACCTCCCGCTGGAGTTATTAACATGATTTTCGATCTTAGTGAAGCTGAGAAGGCCGCTGAAGTGACTAGGAGCTCTCCAAAGCATTAGCGCATAGATAATACTATTTTTTTTTCGAATGACGATGTCAAAGGAGTTCAAACACCTCACAATGATACTGTTGTCATTTCTATGACGATAGCAAAATATGATGTAAAAAGAATATTAGTTGATAATAGAAACTCTACCGACGTATTGTTCTATGATACTTTCTAAAAAATAAATTTGATAGATCAACTGAAGCAGGTCGACATCCCCATGATCGATTTCTCTGAAAATTTCTGTAAATGTGGAAGGAGAAATTACTTTGCTAGTCACTGCAGGCATGGAACCCCATCAGTCAACTATAAGACTTATTTTTTTGGTTATCAAAGTGCCATCATCCTACAATATAATTCTTGGCCGACCTAGACTTAATGCTCTTAAAAGCTATGGTCTCTACTTATCACCTGTTAGTTCAGTTTCCAACTAAGTATGGAGTCGGAGAAATGTGAGGAGACCAAATGCTTGCTAAACAGTACTTCTTGGTAGCTACAAAGATGGAGAGACCTATAAAAGCTTTACCAATGAAAATATCCGATCAGAAAAATAAAGCTGACGTCAGAAAAAACCAAGGAGAATCAGTCGAGGAGCTTGTCACTGTTCCTTTGTGATAATCCAAAAAAATAGTTCATATCGGTCTTAACTGAAGCCTATTTAAAGAAGAGATTGATATCTTTTCTTCGAACAAATATCGATATCTTTACTTGGCTAGTCTTCGACATGTCTGAAATTTCAACTGATGTTATTATGCATAAACTCAATGTTGATCCAAAATATAAACCAGTGCAGCAAAAGAAAAGAAGCTTAGAAAGGTAGAAATCAATAGATGAAGAAGTTGATAAATTATTAAAAGCTAAATTTATCAGAGAAATACAATATCCAAAGTGGATTGCAAATGTTGTAATGATTAAAAAAGTCAATGAAAAATGGAGGATCTATATTGATTTTACTGACCTCAATAAAGCTTGTCCAAAAAATAGTTTTTCTCTTCTAATGATTGATCAGCTTGTTGATGCAACTTTGAGATATAAATTGTTGAGTTTCATGGATACCTTTTCTGACTATAATCAAATCAGAATGACGCTGAGGACGAAGAAAATACAGTTTTTATCACCAAAAGAGATTTATATTATTATAAAATGATGCCTTTTGATCTTAAAAATGTAAGTGCTACTTACCAACGCCTGGTGAATAAGATTTTCAAGCAACAAATTGATCATAATATAGAGGTCTATGTTGATGATATGTTGGTAAAAAGTATTGAAGCAGATCGGTACATTATCGATCTGGAGGAAGCCTTTGGTGAACTCCGCAAATATCAAATGAAGCTCAATCCCAACAAATGTGCTTTCAGAGTGACTTTGAAAAAATTTTTGAATTTTTTTATAACTCAAAAAGGAATCGAAGCTAATCCTGAAAAAATTTGAGCTCTACTTGAAATGAAGCATCCAAGCTCCATTAAAGAAGTTCAGCAGCTCACTGGGCGAGTGACTTTTCTTCGCCAATTTATCTCTAGGTCAGCTAAAAAATATCTTTCTTCCTTTAAGATTCTGAGGCATATCAAAGACTTCATTTGGTCGAAAGAATGCTGAGTTGCTTTCGACGACCTCAAGAAATATCTTGAATCCGCTCCATTATTATCAAAGCTGGTGGAAGGTAAAGAATTATTCATGTATTGATCTGTTTCAGCTAATACTGTTAGTTTGATTTTGGTTCGAAGTGATGAAGGGACACAAAGACTAATTTATTATACAAGCAAATTGCTTAGAGATGCTGAAACTCGATATTTCATAACTGAAAAAATGATCTATGCTCTTATCACATCGGCAAGGCTACTCTGATCATATTTTCAGGCTTATTCTATCATAGTTTTGACCAACCAACCTCTGAAATCAGTCTTGCAACGACTGGATACTTTAGGTTGGATTGCTAAATGGGCTATTGAATTGAGTGAGTTTGGCATTCATTATCAATCTCGATCTTCATTGAATGCTCAAATGCTAGCTGATTTTATTGTTGAATGCTCTATTCCCGATGAAGAACCAGTCTCAGAGAATTTTGAAAATATCAATACAAACTCTTTCTGGATATTGCATGTTGATGGAGCCTCTAATTCGAAAGAAAGTGGAGCTGGTTTGATTCTAGCAAACCCAGAAGATGTTGTCACTAAACGTGCTTTGAGATTCAATTTTGATACTTCAAATAACAGAGCAGAATATAAAGCTTTGATTGTAGGACTTGGGATGACTAAAGAGCTCAATGTTAAAAAGCTTAAAGTTTTCACTAATTCTCAGCTTGTCATTAGTCAGGTACGAAATCAATTTGAAGCTAAAGATTCTACTTTATCTTAATATCTACATAATATAAAAAAATATTAAAAAGCTTTAAAGACCTAGAAGTCATACAGATATCCAGATCGAAAAATGTCCGAGATGATGCTCTGTCTTATTTGGCCACATCGGATTTCTTTGAGTTTAATTCAAATATTTTTATTGATGTTTTTGAAAAGCCTAGTATTGAGGCCTTGCCTATTGTTCAAATTGAACATGAGTCAAGTTAGATTGATCCATTGATGGAATATCTTACCAAAGAAATTTTGCCGATTGATCCAGTTGAAGTAAGGAGAATTAAAAGACAGACCCCATGGTACGTCATCCTAGACAACCAACTATACAAGAAATCATATTTTTCTCTACTGCTTCGATGTCTGAGACCATCAGAAGCTGATTATGCTCTTCGAAAAGTCCATAAAGAAATCTACGGCAATCACTTTGAGAGCAGATCTTTGGCTTATAAAATAATCAGATAAGATTATTATTGGCCTACCATTCAAAAAAATTCTTGTCGATTTTGTCAACAAATATGATCAGTATCGAAGATATGTTAATATTCAACATCTGCCTACGTCCAAGCTCATTTCTATTACAGCATCCTGACCTTTTGCTCTATGAAAAATAGATATTCTGGGACCTTTCCCAATGGCCACAAGAAAAAAAAAATTCTTAATAGTAGCAATTGATTATTTCGTCAAATAGATGGAAGGTGAACCCTTAGCATAAATCATTGAGAGAAAGATAGAGGATTTTGTGTGGAAATCAATTATCTATCGTTTCGATTTACCTCGAGTGATAATCACTGATAATGAAATACTTTCCATATCAATGTGAAGTATTTCACTTCGGTCTGAAACATGCAGGGCATATGTTGGTGTATATTATCTAACCTCATCATCATCTAGATATGTAGCAGCAGATCATTATGTGTTAATAGTTTTCTCATGATTACATCAGCCCATAATCGATCTATCTCTTCAGTACTATCTTCTAGTCGGCTTAATCTAGAACTACTAATAAGCGAGACGCTCATCTCGATTTATGTCTGATCTGCTGCTCCTTACTTCGGTTATAGTCCGATGTGATTATTAACACCAAAGGCATGACACCCAGATCAAATGGTTATCAATATCAGCTATTCCATAGTGGTCTATTACCGATGTACCATCAGAAATACAGACGGTTATCCAACAGTTATCATTTAGCTCAACAGTAACTGTCTTCCAGCTGTATTCTAGCTCATCGCCATGTAGGTAGTCGCCCCATGATCTCTGCATAGCTGGCCATTCTGTTATAACAATTTAACGGTTCAACGGTCTAACAGATATCTAACGGCCTAATAGATCTCTAATGGCCTAATAGCCTAATAGATTTCTAACAACCTAACAAATTTTTCTTAAGGTCTAAGCGAACTCCCTCTATATAAAAGGGGACAGTGTGCTATCCGGAAGGTAAGTCTGAATGGACAGAAAAAAAATTCTGTTAAATTTTCTATTGAGAAATCAGAGTTCTCTTCACTTCTCTCTACTCTCAAATTTTTATTTCTTGCTTTTTTACTTCTCCATTTCTACCATCTATTCTCAATATTCCGACTGACTTAAGTATTGAAAGATTCTAAACCGGAGGACACCCTACAGTTTTAAGAATTTTTTTGTAAATTTTGCTTACGGTTTAGATCAGCTCAATCTCAATTTTTCAATTCGATTCATTACTGATCTCATTTTCGGAGCCTTGCAGCAACACATGGCATACTGCTACAAAAGGTCTGAAAGATCTACATAGCCACTCAGCGCATCCAGACCGGAGGTTTCAAATGCTCGCCATGGATAAGTTCCTCGATGAAATGGAAAGAGAGAAGCCACTCAGGTTTGCGTCTCTACAACTCAGGCTTGCCACTGATAATTACAGCAATTTATTAGGCGCTGGTGGATTTGATGCAACGTACAAAGGATCGTTTAGTAATGGTGCATTGGTGGCGGTGAAACCTCTGATAGCGAGTTCAGATAAGACGATATAGGAGCAGTCCATGGAGCACCAATGGGAGGATCCATCATTTTAGTGTTGTCGGGCTCTCTGTCTTCTGCTATGAAAGCGACCTTGGATCTCTTGTTTTACGAGTCCATGGAGAAGGGGGGGTTCCCTCGACAAGCTATTATTCCATCAAGAGAAGATCATTCAGTAGGAGAAGCTCCATGAGATTGCAGTTGGGAGAGCCAAAGACCTCGCCTATGATACATGAAGAATGCCGGCAAAGGAAAATACATTATGACATAGCGCCTGGAAATGGACTGCTGAATGCCAGATATTGCCCCAGAGTAGCGGATTTGGGGCTGGCAAGGCCATGTAAGAGAGACATCACCCACCCAACAATGACCGGAGGAAGGGAAACTCCAGGATATGGATGCCCCTCCCGATGACCCACAAGCGTGATGTCTGTAGCTTCTGCTTGAGGTAGGCAAAGGAACGAAACTTGATGCTAATTTATCAGGAGCTAGGGGTGGTTCCCCATTTGTGTGTGCAAGAAATATGGAAAAAGAGAGATGGGCCAAGTTCTGCTGAAGTGCGAGACTAAGGAGGAGGAGAAGGCAGAAAGAATGGCAATGGTTGCTCTGTGGTGGGTTCAGTATCGGCCGGATCTGAGACCTTGGGTAGGTGCTCTGGAAATTCCAGAACGACCAAACCCGTTTCAGCATATGATTTCTGACTCTCCTTTGCTGGCGTTTCTTAACCATCAAACATGGACAATGAGCTGAGTCGAAGTCCATTTACGTGTGCAATTCCTATTAGGAGAAAATATGAGATCGAAATAGCTACTTCGTAAAGACATATTGGGAAAATTATCTTAGTTTTGAATCTTATAGTGCAATTACACCATCTTAGTTTGAAAACCTTTTATGAACCGTCAAGTAATGCGACTTCTCCATTTTTAAACTTCATTGTAATGGCAACTCCTATCACCCACTTGTACAGATGCTTAACACTGGTGCACATATTTTGAGCAGTCATACCTGTTGATTTATAAATTATCAGAACATAAGTATCTCAAATAGGCCCTTCCGTTGGGGTGCGTGTCTCTGTTGTACTTTCTTTGAAGAGTCATGAATCCATTGCATGGTGGCTTCCGTGAGAGTGCTCTTAAGTTTTGGAGCTTAACGTATCATTGCCTGCCACATGGTCCTGCACTAGTTAACATTAAAAGCTTAATCCCCGCATAAATGTTTTCCATATCATCCTAGATATACATTTTTACCAGCATCCTGCCTTGACACTGTCCAAGTAGGTAAGCGCCTTGAAATTCCATGCTTATCAAAAAACACCAAAGGCTATTCACACACACACACACACAGATGGCTACACTGTGGTTCTCTGAAGTTGGCAATTGATTACCTTGGATCTTATTAAAGGTAATGTTGATATTATTACTTGCATATAGATGCACAAAGAAACAATACATACTCAATACATCAAAAAAAAAAAAAAGAAACAATGTATTCTTTTCCTATAGATTATGTGGAGTCGTGATTATGTTCCCCTCATGGATAAACTCAACCACTTAGTATGCTCATTTGGTTTGAGCATCTTTTTTCATCAATAGTGATGAACCAAATGAAGATTGGTGCCTTATGATGATCAATGAATGAGTAACATCTCCTAATGGAAGTCTCTCCTAAATTTCAATATTTGAAAGAGACACAGAACATGCTTTGCAATCAACCGGATAAAGCTTTTTGTCAAGAGTTTTGTCAACTATTTTGAGGTTATGGATCCATAACCCCCTCACCCAAATAAAGCTTTTTGCTGGAGTTTTGTCAACTATTTTGAGTTTTATAATAACTCAATGCAATCAAGGTCCGTATTGCAATGAGTTTCCATGATAGCCATAATAATCCAGGACCTCACTCAAAAAAACTAATCAGAAGATATTATTTAGGTTCTTTGGTCCTATATAAATATTTAAGATCCTCCAAAAAAATAACTATTGTGGGACTAAATACATGCCCGTACAAGTTCTCACATACTCTTCTCATTTGAGTCATGACATCTTTACCAAATTAAGGATTTAAATCCATACACCCATTCATAAACACCACAATCGATCGGTGGTCAGCCAATGAATCATGCTACAATACCCTCTATTCATATGGACTATAGACTTCATCGACTATAATATCATTTGTAATGATTTAGAATCTTATTCAAAAAAAATTAGGCGAAAGATATTATTTCGATTACTTGACTCCATATAAGTATTCAAGATTTTTTCAATGAATAACTAATATGGGACTAAATATACACTAACACGAGTCCTCACAACGATGGACTCACCTTGAAGTAGTGTTGATTTAATTATTAGCAAATACTAAAATAACGACCTAAATAGTTATCTTTGTGTTGATATTGCGGCAGCCAACTAATAATAATTCACTACAAATCAAGAGTGAAATGATTACTCACAAATAACCCATCATTGATCTCGCCCCTCGGAAGAAGCGAAGATCAACATTTGTACTCCCTTACTTTTAACTTAACTAGCAGGAGGCATTCTGCATGCCTTCTGCAATCGGGTCCTCTATTAACGACTGAAGCAACTCTGAATGCTCCAATAAGATACATCCTTGCCATTTTCAGGAAGACTTTCAGCCTTAATGCTTCAAATTTTACTTAAAACATCTCTTTTTGTTTCCCAGCACTTGCTACGATGTCATGAGCAATACATCTTCAGTTCTGCACCTACAGTTATTCTGTCAGTATTTCAGAAAGGGTTAAACAGTCTATGTAAAAGCTCAACTAGGTCAGACCAAAAGTTTTAACAGGCACGGCAGTTGGCACCAACGATCAGAGGAAAGGGGGCTCCAAGATACTCTGCACTGGGGCTGTGGATGCCCATCCCGTTAACCCACAAAAGCAATGTTTATAGCTTTGGAATGCTTTTGTTTGAGGTGTCTGGAAAGCAGACGAAATTTGATGTTAAAATATACTCGAGAGCCACGGGTGCTTCCCCATGTGGGTGCGGCGGAAATTTTAAAAAGGAGAGATAAGCGACACGCTGGTGAAGTGCCAGACTGAAAGGCCAGCAAGCCGGAAGAATGACAATAGTTATATCATGGTGTGTACCGTATCGGCCTGATCTTAGACCTTGGATGGGTGTGGTGAAGAAGCTGGAAGGAGGGGTGGAGATTGCAACTCAACCAGATCCATTCCAGCAGTTGATCGCAGGCTCTCCCTGCCTAGAAGATCTCTCACTATCTGACAAACACACACACACACACAGAGCACCAGTCCTGCCATGGAGTCGTCCCACATGCCCAAATAACCTCCTCACAGAAGGGCAACTCCTATCATGAGAATATAGGAGATCCAAATGGCTTCTTCATAAGGAGCTACTGCAAAATATCAATCGTATGCCTGTTACAGGTGTAACTTACCGGTCATCAGCTTGCCAACTTTTTATGAACTTCCGAAACCGAAAGGAATGCACTACTTTGAATCAAGTGTTACATAGCAAATGGCAACTACTTTGTCTCATACGCATAAATGCTAATAAGAACCTAAACTATAGCCTTCCTCCTGTACACCCTGGCCACATCCTTGCATGCTCTGCCATTCTCGTGTACACTTCTGTTGCATTTGCCTGGTAGAAACTCAATAGTTCACAGCATTACGGCTTCTGTGAATGTTCTAGCAACAATAGGAGCCTAAGGTAGCATTGCCTACCACACATCCGAGTTGATATTTTACATTCAAAGCAATGTTATCAGTACATATCACCTGCTTGTAACTTGCATTCACTAGAACAATGCCTCAGACATTGTGTAAGTAATCAGTTGTTGTAGATAGGTAGGAATCTTTAAATTCCAAGCTTATAAAAAGCAATGGAGGTTGGACTCTCAGGACTGGGACATCTCAAGATCCATAAATATGGAATGAAGCAAACTTGAAAATGACTAATAGTCTTCACTTGTTTTGTGGGATCGTGAAATGTCTTTAATCTTTCTTTGATTACTCATTCTGGATGAACAAAATTACCAATTTGTCTGGATTTCCCTTTTTTTCTCTATGGCGATACATAAAATGGAAGATGTCATTCTAATGAATGATGAGTAACATCTTTTGACGGGAAGTCACTGCTACAACCCAAAAAGTTAAAACAAAAAAAGGAAGAAAGCAACTCTACCATTTGGAGTTGCAAAAGTTTCCATGCTTGTAGTATAAAAGGTGCCTATTGTATAAACTAAACCATTTCCATTTTATGCATCTCAGATGGATCCGTACAATTACTAAGCTTCTGAAGTAAAATATTTAACCAAAATGACTGGTATCATTTTTAGATTGTAACGCCAAGACCCGGTTGAGAGAAACTGAGGTTCGTGACCTGTTCAAAGCATATTATCTGAGTATGGCTTTTGAAATATCTAAAAACTTGCCTCCTCCGTTGTTGGCCTCCTCAAGAAATAACGCAAACTATTAGCAAGAACCTACAGAAAATTTAAAAAGAACAACTTCAGATCAGTACGGCTGTCAAAGAGATGCTAAAATAATCAATACACAACAAGCTATCGTGATTATATCATAAAACTAAAAATCAGTTAAGAGTAGCACATGTGCATTTATTTCACAAAGGCATGTATCCACATAAACACGCTCAAGTATTGTTGGGTGCAGTCAATAGATAGCTTGCCTGTTGCAGAGGCTTGATAATTGCTTTGCCCCTATAGCTGACATGGAACTTTGCCTTGGCCAACAACCCCTACAAGCAGACAACTTTCAGTTCACGAGATATACAGATGATCAAAACAAAGTTGGCACAAACAAATTTTACCTCAGTGTCAAACTCTCCTGATTGGACAGTTATGTTTATGTCAGTGATGATCTTAACCAGGTCAACCAGCAACCCAGGACGGTCTGCTGTCTCCACCACAAGCAAGCTGACAATAGACGGGAACAGATCGATGAAAAGTGGCATGATTCTGTGTCTCATGATAATTGTTATTAGAGAGAGCTTAACCAGTTGTATAAATTTTTAAGCAATTTATGTCTTCCATGAACTGATATCTTGTCAATTGCCATTGCTTGACCAGTGACTATGCAATTTAGTTTTGAACTTTATCTGATTCATTTCGAGGAAGTATTCCCTTTATTTTCACTCCTTGCAAGTTCAAAAAATAACTTGGCTTAATCCAAGCAGTTTTCCTCCTGTTGTACTTTAATCTAAACAATTATGAAACAGGTTTTGTAGATAACCACATTTCCACATCAAAATTACCAAAGGCAGACAGCCTACTAAAAGAGTTATAAATATTGTATAATGACATCTGTCCACAAGCTGAATCAGACGCAAATAGAGGATGAGCATAGAGAAGCATAGATCCCTAGATCTCAAGTGACCAAAGAAGGCTGAGGTCAAAAGGTCCTTCAAGAGGCCCTTGTATTAGCCAACATCTAAATTAAAACACTATAATAATTGTCACCACTTCCTCAGCCAGAGGACTGTCAGATTGACATCAGATATACAAATCAAGCAAGAACAAGAATCAGTCTTCTCTCCCACTAGGGATCAAGTTCAAGCCAAGAACTCAGTGATCCACGCTTCAAAGTGTCAGCAATGTTTTCTTATAGCCAAAGCCATCAATTATATATTTATGTGTTGCTCTCTAGTCCTGAATTTTGTAATGAATGCTTTTGCTATCTGTTATTGATGCCTCTGTTCCAGTAACAACACTTTCCCAAGAGGCACAAGTCCTCCAACTAGTCCACTTGGAAGACTTGATCACTGCTTGCAATACCATTGAGAAAGTAAAACCAAAGAAAAGCCAAGTTCTACCATTGCAGAGATCAGCATATAAGTTGATGAACATGGTTTACTTGATGCCATGCTTGCCAGTCTCATTTCACCTACAGTAACAGGGAATACTCAAGGAAGACTGCGAAAGTGTTATCACTTGATAGATTGTGGCCTTCACCAGTTTCTTGTCATGTTTAACTTGTATATTAGTTGGAAATGTTTGTATATCAAAGAAAGTCTGAACATCATTGAATAACCGGAAATTTCCACATACTCTAGTACTCAAAAATACCAGTTTGCAGCATGCAGGTAAAATAGCTTGAACCAATTGCAAGGTTGATGGCTCAAATGAAGTGAATTTGTTAGGATAAACACAGCTAGATTATCATCTTATTAGGTTCCCAAGGTGGAAAATAAGTTGACCAATAAAGTGCTATCCCAATCATTGGCTACCAGAACATATATATTCTCTTTTTCTTTCCTAAGATGGCACTTGTCAGCAATTTTGTATTGATCAGACATGAGAAGAGCATATATCAACCAAGAACACATACCTCCGATCAGGGCCATCATCATAAATATCTATATGGGTTGCAATATCCACATCAATCTGAACAAATAAGAAAGAAAATGATAGCTGAAGTTCTCTAGAAAATAAGAATACAGAGTATGAAACAAGCCTAAATAATTACATGATCCAGACAAAATATGGTTATCCCATTTGATTGATTAATAATAAGACAAAATTTAATTGACCGTATTAAAGTATCCATTAGTACTGCAAGATGCCACCACTACCAACCGCTATTTTCAAGGAAGACCATAATCTATAAGCCATGACCATTTGGCAGTGGATATTCAAAGGAAGTCAAGAAAGGTGTACGGTGGTGCAGTTGAAACAAATCATACCAATGTAGCACAAAAGTGCGGTCTTATTCAATGTACTTCATTAATGCTAGTGAAAGGAAGAGAAGAAAAACATATATACATGAATAGTGACCAGTCATTTAGTAACATGCTAATGCTTTTTCCCCATGACAATATGAACAAACAAATTAAGCACCATAGTCTGCTTTCCATGGGATTGGAACACAGATTGTCAACATTCTACCCATGCTTATGAATAATAGCTCATACAAATGATAATGAGTTAATTCCACCAGTGGACTAAGTCTCGGCATGATATTACTAGTCTGCTGTGTCAAATTGCATGGATTTGTTAATGTGCAGGATTTATAGTGCCACCACTGTTTTGTAATAATCCACACTCTCTTGACTTGCTAATGCAAGCTAGCTGGAAGAAACCAGAAGCTGAAAGACCAACAACAAAAAATTGCCGGAAATATGTCATTGCATGTAAAAGGAATTGGATCATCATAAAAGGAAAATAACATCTTACATTTCCATGTAAGAGACCAAAGAGACTGGTATTAAACAACACAGCCCCAATCAACAGTCAGTAGAATTGCATGGGCTATCTTATAAGCATTAAGGAAGTGGCATCTGTAGGCCAAAGCTGTTATAATCATTTTATTGTCCTTGATATGAAATGAAGATGAAGGGAACAGCATGGATTTTCTCTGATAATCAACATGCTCATTTTTTGGACAATGGCACAATGAGATGGATTATCTTTGATAGTGACAATGACCATTTTTTGGACAATGGCAAATGAGATATGTGCTATTGCCAATACGTAACACAGGTAGACATGTTTGAATGAAATTGTTTAAAGTGATCGTATCATCAGCTTACAAGCAGGACATTCTGAGGATATTTTCTTTCTTTCTCCTTCAATGAATATAAAATTGCATGTATTGAATTGCCTGGCTAGCTTAAACAATAACTGGCTAAATATTCTTTGATTAATAAAAAAACATTTTTCTGTGAAAATATTATAGAATAAGATATCTTGAGGTAAAACTTATAGATTCTTGGACACAAACAATGCATACAAGAAATCAGAACCCTTCATAGTGTGCATGATAATATCATATAATTTCCTAGGGTTTGTCTGTGTAAAAGCCAAATTTGGTATACAAACTTAAGCATTTCATTTAAGTCATACTTGTCAGAGATTGCATGTAATCTTTACCTGCTTAGGCGGCTCAACTCCAAAAGTTGCTCCCATAGCCAATTGGCTGCTAGACTCCTGTCAAATCAATTGAAGCATTCCAATAACAGCATACAAGCAGATACTACCCCCCCCCCCCCCCCCCCACCCCCCGCAAACTTTTTTTTTTCTGAAACTTCACCGGAGCCATTCAAGGCAAGCAAAAAGCACCAGAAAACTCCAAGAAGATTACCGGATGATACTGGAGCATGTTGTTAATAATTGTCAAGCGTATTGCTTCTAGCAATTCTGGATCATCAATTTTACGGCCGGTAGACCTGTGAAGAATCCCAATCACTGAAGGAAGCAACAACTGATACATGGAAATTGTCGTGGGAAGTAAAGCTATCTTGCCATGTGAAAAACCAAAGGAAGAAACTTACAGAAGGATTCATGTAGTGATACTCTATGTTTCTGAAGGCTTCAATCATGAAGAATTATAGTTATGAGAGAACTTACGCTTTAGTTATTGCAAACTTGTTGTGCTTTCCAGAAGAATCCAAATATACATTAGCCTTGTTGACGTTGAGCCCTAGATTCTTTAGTGCTTTCATCTTGGGAATAGAGAGGAAGCAGAATACTTGTCAGCTAAAAGAGACTCAGTGGCATAACTAATTCTCAGCATTTGCAAGCTAAAAGTTTATAAATTATTAGAAGACAAACTGATGCTGCAACATACTGTGTCAAGAAGAGCCCCAAGGCGATCACCAAATGTAATCTCCACAATAGTTGCATCTGGATCTGAGTCCTGATCTATTATCACTTTGGGAGTAGGAACTGTATCAGTCTCATTAGAACTCCCATCCTGTTAACCCAAAAGTTTAAACAATCACAGATGCAATTCCAACAAATTTCCTGGAGTAAGAAGCATTCCATACCTCAACAGCAGTTTGCGACGTAGCTTTAGGGATCCTCGCAGTTACGAAAGATGGCAATCTAACAATTCCCCCAAGATAAAAATCAACAGTAAGCAATCACGAATCGATATTTTGGGAGGATACAATGCGTATATCATTTATTTTCCCAACCCTATCTCTAGATTCTCACAGCATAAATATCCTCAAAAAAATTAGAAATCTTTTGTTTATGTACAACAACGCCCCTCAATTTGATTCATAGAATCTCCTCAGTCAAAGCAAACCAGAAGAGAGCGTTAAAGAACAAAACCAGATTCGAATGAAGCAAAATCCGCCTTCACAAGAAGGATCGGGAAACTAAACCCAACATAGCATTCAAAATAAAATTAGTGATCAATCTGAACAAAATCAGCAAACTTGAACAGAATCCAGCGAGGAAAAAGCGGCCAAACCTGACCCTGGATGGAACCGGAACCACCAGGCGGAAGCTACGATGGGAATAATAGGACCGAATGGATGGCGAGCATTTGTCGGCCGGCTTCAAACCAGGGCAAGCTGCGAGGCTACCAGAAGCCATGGCGACCGCCATTCCCCCTCTATAGAATAGAAGATCCCCAGATCGTGGCTAGCTTCTCACCTCTTGTGTCTCCTTTAGCTACAAAGGCCACCGCGATGGGGGAAGGGCCATGGGGAGAGAGAAGCCTCTATTATCTATCTACCTATCTATCCGGAGAAGTGGGTTGGGAATCCACCCCACCGTACCTGTCTCTATCCCAGCTTTCTCTCTCTCACGCACACTTCACCTCCAACTCCCCCATTTTAGAGGCGGGCAGGGAGGAAAAACCACTGCCACCACTTCTCGTTCCATGGGATAAATGGTAAGAAATTGTTGGGATGGTTGCCGGACCAATGCGGCTTCTAGCGCCCACTGGTTATTGGTGAGTGCAGGAAGCCGATTAGCGGTAACCCATTTCCGCACCCTCTCATTGTGATGGCCACACGAGTGGGATTTACAGCTTGACATGACGTACAAGTTCAGTGAATTTACAGTTCAAGTGTCTTTTTTTTTTTTTTTTTCTCTTGGAAAATTTTCTTTTCGGTGACCAAATCCTGAGAAACCTCTCTGCTTAAATTGAGCATTTATCAATTCACATAAATGAAATAATTATTTTGTAAAAATCTAATTACATTTGAACAAGCAATGGAATAATGATCATCCATCAGGTAGACCTTGAATTATTTCCTTTTGGCTGGACTAAAATGCAGAGTAAATTAATAGATTCATTAGATTCATACGGGGTTATTACTTTTTTTAAAATTGATAGATTCATCAACCTCATCTAAATTTATAAAATATTCTATTTCTTCACTTAAATGAATATAATAATTATTTAAATATAATGGAGGTTTTCGAGGCCTTTTTCCCATTTTAAAGTTCATCTAAAGAAGGTTCACCACTTTCACCATATTCTTTCCATCCAACTCTAAAGGACTTATTTTTAGGTTGCTTCTGAAAGATTATTAATTATTGATTGGTTGTTATTGCTGCTCTTCTCCCATCATAGGTGACGTGATGTGAGCGATGCAATGAGGCAACCACCAAGCTAGAGTGAGGGGGCATCGAATTTGGTCTCCAGATATCTATAGAGAAAATCTGCAGAGGGAGGGTTCTCCGATGGAGGATCTCCGACAGTCAAGTCAATATCAGAGTCGGAGAGGGAGAACAATAGGAGGTTGGCAACGAGAGCTCGAATATGAAAAAGAGAGAGAGAGAGAGAGAGAGAGAGAGAGAGAGAGAAATCCCCTATATGTTGATTCAAGCCTCTATTTTATAAGGGAAGGCTTGTTGGGTGTCAGGTTGCTGCTCATCGAAAAAGAGATAGTCAGAGGCCAGAGTAGTAGGTGTCATTGGTCCTGAAAGGAGCAACCATTCACTAGTGGGAAAAGACTGCCATATTGTCGTTCATTTGGTCGAGACGTTTCATGCACTAGAGATCCTTCAGATCTTCAGCGGGACTCACTAAAGGCTGGGGCAAAGGCCGAGTAAAGTCGATAGTCATTTGACGATATGGATCTCACCGAGTTGCCGACCTTGCCCAAGTGATCGGATTAGGACCGAAGCCTGTGATGCTACGAAAAGGGCCTTACGTCGCTACACGGGTTGTGCAGTCCAAGTGGCTAGGTCACGGTGCCATATAATTGTCACGTCTTTGTTTATCGAACACATCATTGGGCCGACAAAATATGACCCAACACTTGCTCTCCACTCCCCAATTCGGGGCACTCATGCTGGGGAGTAGTTCATTAGTTGGATCTTGGGATAACATGCCATAGCAGAGTTTTTGTTGACGCTGAGCCGACTTCTTCCATCTCGGATTATATCGAGGTGACCTCGAATCTAGTTAAGAATTTTTTGGTGACATCTGGGTTGTTGAAAGTACTCTTGGGTCTTGAGTAGTTGGCTTTCGAGGGTCTTCCCTTGCAGGTCGCTGTTGCTTCAATTGGGGCCTATCCGATCTGATGACTTTTGGAGGGTAAGCCCAAGGTCTCCTTGAGATAAGCTCAGAAAGTTTTAAAGGTAGGCTTTGTCTTAGTCAAGGTTGACTGGCGGGTTTGCCCACCGAAAACTCAAGCATCCATCCGTGAGGTGCCTCGAGACCTCATCGGCCATTATGGCATATGGAATTTTTCAAAGAAGATTTGTCCCAGGTCAATCCTGGATTGTTGGGTGGTAGATCGAAGGGAGTCTCGAAGCGTTCCATCAGATGCTCTTTGGTAATAGGAGTATGCAGTTAATAACTGTGGCAACCGGCATCTCAAAGCTGAACGCGTAGCGCGACTCGGTTGCTAGACGGTTGGGCAAGCGCCACTTGAAACTTATATAGATAGAGTGCTGCCATTTGCTGTGGATACATCCATTGGAGAGTTTTCGGTCTTCCCTTTGACAACTTGTTGTAATAGAGCCATTGCTGCGGTCTGTGAAGGAAGCTATGAAGAAGATGGTGGTGAAGGAGAGGCCTCCACCAAAGATGCAGAGGGCTAAGTCGCCTAAGCTGCTATTGGTTCCTTCGAGGGCCCCCAACGAGGGGTCCACTTCCAGGAGGACGGCCTGCCAAAGGACCTCTGTCAAGGCCTTCAAGGAAGCAAGGCTCCGCTGCATCGCAGAGTATAAGACCTCCGAGGCCTTTAGGGGAGAACTCTTGAATATCTTTATCGCTGGCTTCATCCAGAGATTCGAAGACTGTAAGGTCCAGCTGAAGCAGATGGTGCCAAAGTAGACCTGCACCACCTCCATCTTGAAAATAGCGATGAGGAGGTCAGGATATTTTTCTTGGATCAAGATTAGGCCCTACTCCTCATTTCTTTTGTTTTTGCTATTTCCTCTTATTTTTCTCTTTTTTCTAGTTTTGTAAGGTGCCCCTCCAATACTATTTTGTAATCATTAAATGAAATGAAAGAGGAGTTGGTTTTTGTATATACCTCTCTTATGGATGTGTTCTCCCTTGTAATTGTGGTTTTCTCTGAAGTTTTCAGTGCAATGCGACCTCAGGGTCATCGGGTTGTTGTCCTCAAGAAACACCTGAATTGCATCATTGAGGATTCCTATAGATTAGCTAGGTCCTTCTAGAAAATCGTAACTCATCTTTAGATTGTTGTTGGGAGCCTCCATTGGTCCTATCCCGACTCTGAAAAACCTCCCATTTTTTGGAACCATATTGACTTACGTTCTGAGTTCTTGATATCTTAATCGGGGTGCCTCTGAGGGTTTGATCGGTCAATCCATTCATTGATATTCATGCTAGAACCTGAACACTATTCACATTGCTCGAAACAGTGCCGAGCACTTTTTCCTCCACTGTCTTAGTGGGGATTCGTGTTGGAACTAGGTCTTCTCCTAAGAACTGAGTGTCGATGAGCCGTATCCTTCAGGCATTTGATGACAAACATGCCTGCAAATGGTGATGCATTGAAAGGAACATGTGATATCTTGATCTCTGACGACACGATTGTCGAGTCCTCTCTCTTGATGACACATGTCCCGTGTTAATGGGGTTATTGGAGGTGTCAGGAGATGGTTCTTCTATAAATAGAGCCTCCTGCTGCTTGTAGCTGAAACTGTTTGGCTTTGCTTTTGAAATGTCGCCTTTCTGGTCGTCGGAGTGCCATCGTTGTTTGTTCGTGCTGAGTGTAGTCCTCCAGGGAAGTGCATCTTGAAGGCGAGCGCACTATGATGGGTCGTGAGACCAACATCATCAAGTCTAGCAATTTTTGTGGTGCCAACTCAAGGAGAGCTTCGACAGTGGTAGGGCTCATTCCTCCCCTTTCTTCATATCAGACTTTGTCTGGTTGAAGTCTTGTAATGGGATTTTTTTTAAATAAAATATGCATTTTGTTGCTTGTATCTTTCGTGATCATTCGATATTACTGAGAAACTTCGATCTGGGATGTTATCCAAATTTACTTGAAGCCACTTCCGACCACTGGAAGGTCACACGAGGCTTCTTGCGGTCTTCAATTTTGTTCGAATGATAGAGAATCAGATCCGATGCAGTCAGTCACCATTTGAAGTCATCAACACATAGGCTCTGGGTCCGATTATCCCCTTTAGGCAATCTGATGTTTTCTCGATCATGGTTCTCATAGTGTGCTCAAGCATCCAAATCAGTTTCGGAGCGATGTTTTTTGGTCGGGAGTTATTGACTTCAACACGGGCATTGTGGTAGTCTGATGCTCGCAACTCACGTGATGTTGCCTGATTCTGATCTCCCACTCTGGTGACTTGAGATCGATGTTTGACTCTGACCCATTTGTTCATGTGGTCTTTCGCCAAGGTAGTGTGGAGAATTCTTCCCTCTCCTATATTTGGGGGCAATCTTCTCCTCCTTCACTGGGAGCTCTGTGATCGTCGCTGTGGGACTCTCTTTGTTATTGTTCTTCCTCTCCCATCCCCTTTCTGGAGATTTTGTTTCGCCTCCCTCAGCCTAAGTGTGCCTTCAAGCTAAGGTTAAGAGGTCGGCTTGATCTTCCAAAAAATTTTCATCGGGGGAGAAGACTAGGCACTCATATTCAAGTCTTCATCACCCTGTTGTCACAACGACGGACTTGTCAAGGTGTGAGACCTTGGGCATGGCAGCGTTAAGATGCACCATGCAATCGCTTGATAGCTCACCTCCTCTCTATCATGTGGAGAAGGAGCCATCATTATTCTTCGATCACTATAGCAGATCATCGAAGTGCATCACAATTATGGTCTCGCCCAAGCTTCACGGACTTCTAGGGCATCAGTTGCGTCATGACTGATGACTCACTCTATTTGGTCTTTTTGGTGTACCCCATGCTTTTCAAAAAATCTTTTGGAAAGCTGCTTCACGGATTCCCAAGGACACCACATTTTTGTTGCCACATGCCTTAGAAATGAAGGCTCTATAGGGGCACAAAATCTAGATCTTGGTCGGTGATCAAGGTGATTTGTGTGACCACTCCCTGACCGACACTTGTCGCCGGCCAACAGGGATTGTTGAGCATTATTTGACTCTGGCCCTCTTTATAGAGGGGACCTACCACCGTCTTGAGGTGAAATTTGTCTGTAGCCTTTCATGGCATAGTGGAGTGATTCCTCTTGCCATTGGTGAGCAGCAGACGTCTCTTTCACAAGTGGGGAAGTCCATCTTCCTAGTCAGGGCCACTTGTTCCTCTGATTGGGCTATCACCGGCCGTTTAGGGGAAGCGCATCGCTACACGAACCTTAGCTTGATATGAGAGATATTGAAAATTACTATTTTACCATTGGAGAACTCGGATTTGTGGCCTTGGAGATTTCTCCTGCACAGTGCTCGAAAGAGGGATCTTCGGCCTTTCGATGGGGCGCCTCCTTCCTTCTCGTTGAGATAGCTTCTATGACAGTCTCTGATGGGACATCCATAGAGTATGTGCTCCCAAGAAGGATGGCCCCCTAATTGTTAATACATCCTTCGAGAAGATTGTGACCTTCGTTGGTGAGAGGATCCTTGCATGGGGACCCTTAACGGCCTTTTGGCACAGCTCGGACCAATCGATGTGGCTTGTTGGCGAAGTCATCAGTGTTGCTTCTCTTTGTGATTTTTTTAGCCATCATTTTTGTAACAAAATCTGGTTTGCAAAGAATAAAATTTTTTCATGTTTTTCTTTCATTTCGTTGCATGCCTTCTCTTCGACTTTTGCACCGTCGCTGTCATTGTGCCTTATCCAGTGGCTAGGAGGTCTTCAGCTCGTCTATTCACAGGCAGCTTACTCATATATAGGCCTAGGACGATATTGTCTCATTACAATGATGCACTTTTTCAATTTGCCTACTGATAAGCTGGGATGTCGGGTGAGGTCGGTGGTGATCCCTGCAGTCGATGATGTTCTCACTTCACTTATCTGTTGGCAAGAAGGGGTATCGAATCAATGTCAAAGATGATCCTTGCGATTGATCATACTCTCATTTCACTTATCCTGGGGCAAAGAAGGGCATCAGACCGATGTCAAAGATGATTCTCACGATCGACGATGCTTTCAGTCTACTTGCCCTAGGGCAAGGAGAGGCATTGGATGAATATCGAAGGTGATCCTTACGATCAATGATGCTCTCGCTCTACTTGTCCTAAGGCAAGGAGGGGCATCGGATCAATATCAAAGGCGATCCTCACGATCGATGATGCTCTCGCTCCACTTGTCCTGGGGCAGAGAGGGGCATCAAATAGATATCGAAGATGATTCTTGTGGTCGATGTGCTCTCGTTCCACTTGCCCTAGGACAAGGAGAGACATCGAACTGATGTCGGAGATGATCCTCGTGGTTGATGATGCTCTCGCTCTACTTGTCCTGAGGTAAGGAGGATGTATTGAAACGATATCAGAGATGATCTTTATGGTCAATGATTCTCTCGCTCCATTTATCCTGAGGCAAGGAGGGGCATCGGATCGATGTCAAAGATGATCCTCACGATCGATGATGCTCTCACTCCACTTATCCTAGGATAAAGAGGAGCAACGGATTGATGTTGGCTTCAATCTGGCACCATTGTTGGGGTGTCGACGTGGGCCTCGAGACTCGAATGCCTCTGCAACTAGGAGGATTTTGCTTTGACAGGAAATGTGCATGCGTGTGCTCCCATGCACATCTCTATCTGCCTTGTAGTCCTGCTTCCCTCCACCCAATACATCATTCCACCCATCATGATCTTCTCAATTATCCGAGAGATCAGCAGGTGTGCCATGCGGTTCGACCGATAGCATTTTGAACTGATTTGAATTTTGGCTCGCTCAAAATTTCTCGAGAGAGTGGAGGCTGGGTCTTAGGATCGAGACTATCTTTCTGCTGACGGGTAACTCCCTGGAATCTGCTGATCTAGCTTTCTAGTTCCTGGACCTTCCTCTCAAGCCTGCTCTCGCATAGGGAGTGGTGTTGGCATGCTGAGGTCGTTGGGGTGGAGTCCTCCCTAGGGGACTTCGATGATCGATGTTGCCTATGGTGGTTGCCGACGTGGAGTCTGGGCTTCATCCGTAAGTCTCTACGCTCACTCAACTTGCTCTACTTAGGTCCGGTAACCCGGTTAGAATGGAGTTGCCAGTGGAACTTGTGTTCTCTTTGCATCGTGGGGCCGCAGCTACTGTGCAGTGGTCACAAGCATTCGGACTTGTTTCGTCAGAGCAATGAAGAGATCCAGACAAATGAGAGTAGGTTGTTGGGGAGCTTGCCCCTTGGCCTTCTATTCATTTGGAGTTGCCACATGATAAGGATCGCTGACGTGATGTGATGAGATGGTTCTATCATCAGACTCTCGCTGCTTCCTCATAGAAAATGAGGTGCCCTTTTTCTAGTACCAATCTGTTGCTGCTCCCTCTGATTAGGAGTGACATGATACAGACAACACGATGAGGTGACCGTCAAGCTAGAGTGGGGGGCATTGGATTTAATCTCTGGATACCCACAAAGAAAGTCTGCACATCGAAAGAATCAATGGGGAGTTCTCCGATAGGAGATCCTCCAACAGTCAAGTCAGTATCGGAGTGTGAGAGAGAGAACAGTAGAAGATTAGCGATGAGAGCTCGAGTATGGGAAAGAGAGAGAAACCCCATGTATGTTGATTCGCACCTCCCTTTTATGAGGAGAAGCCTAGCAGATGTCAAATCGTTGCTTATCGGAGAAGTGGCCATCAAAAGGCCAGAGCAGTGGGTATCAGCTGATCCTAACAAGATCGGCCATCCACAAGTGGAAAATAGCTACCAATGCTATCGTTTGTTAGGCTGAGACATTCCACACATCAAAGATCCTTCAGAGCTTTGGTAGGACTCGCTGAGAGTTGGGACAAAGGCTGAGTAAAGTCGGCGATCGTCTAACGATGTGGATCTCGATCGCCAAGCTGCCAACCTTACCCGGGTGATTGGATTAGGATCGAAGCCTATGGTGCTGCTGAAGGGGTCTTGTGTCGCTACATGGGCTATGCAGTCTAGGTGGTTAGATCATGGTGCCACATGCTTGCCATGTTTTTATGTATCAGACACATCATCGGACCGACAAAATATGGTCCAACAGTTATCTTTATTAGATTTTTCTATTAGGTTCTGTTTGGTTGGAGGTAATCTAGTATGAAAAAATAAATTTCATATTAGATTACCATATTTGATATGAAAAATAAAAGAAGAGAGAGATGATAAAAAAAATTAGTGAGGCCTCTATTTATTTTTTAAAGAGAGAAGGTAAAGCAAATACTATGGATGGTTGATATTTAATAAATTTTTAAATTATGGTAATCTATACTTAAAAAATATATCTCTAATAAAGCAGCATATGTAATCATTAAATTTGTTCTAATATCTTTTCAAATTCATTCAATAAAATTTTTTTTGCAAAAAATTCAAATGGAGATGATATTATGCAAAGGACTATGTGATTATTATCATGATATAGAAATTAATTAGAGATGACAATGCTATTCTAGTATTAAAAAATTATTTTATATTGAAGGGCATATTTGTAAATTTCATCATATTTCTATATAAGATTACCTCCAACCAAATGTAGTAATTTTTCTCCAGTGTTATTTTTCAGAGTAATTTTTTTACTAATCAAATATAGTAAAAATTATTTTTCTTTGTAATCATTTTTTCAAATAAATGATTCTCATGAATCTTCAAATTATCTTGTAATTTAATACATCCCAACCAAATGAACCCTAAAGATATTGCATCTCTACTTTCTACCAAATATTTTTTTTATTGTAAAATCTATATCTCTTTGAAGCTATAGGATAACCAATAAAGTAATTTTTTTAAGACAGGATCTAACTTATATTTAAGAGGTTCTGGTGTGTGTGTACACTAATAAATCCCATTTTCTTAAATTACTCTGGTCAGGTTTTTTACCCATCTGAAATACATTTGGAGTTGATCTATACCTTTAGTAGAAATCCTAAATTATTAATTAATACATTGCCATACTCCATACTTCACCCCAAAAAAATTTAGACAAAGAGGCTTGTGCAAGCATGGATCTAATCATATCTAAAATAGTTTTATGCTTTTGGGCAACACCATTTTATTGTCGAGAGTAAAACATCATGATTTAATAAATAATTATATTTTCTACACAAAATCGATCAAACTCCATAGAGTTAAACTCACTAGGAATGGCAATGGATAGAAAATCTACAAAATTTGCTCTAGCCATATCTAAATCCATTTAAAATCTTACTATCCCAACCTATCCGAAAGTCGATTAAAAAATTATCCAAAAATTCTATTACTATCCAACTAACCTTTATTCAGATCAAGCTATTCAAGTTGGATTGGGTACTCAACGTAGGTCTTCTTCTACTATTTCAAGATTATTATGGATCGGATACTCAACAGGGGACCTCCATTTTTTTCTTCATTTCTTCCATCATCGGCCAATTGCTGGCGGTCATGAGCTTCAAAAAAGGTAGCAAGTAGGTGGGGGTTCACGATCCAAGGGTGTGGAACCATAAATGGTGGCGTCAGTGGTCGAAAAAAGGAGGAATGTTTGTTCAAAATAGAGAAAAATAGGAGTTCTCTTTTCTTATTTTTTCTAACAAAATAGGTGGTCGACGGCAAGGCCTGAGCCAAGAGAAGATAGGAAAGAGAGAGAGAAGGAAGGATCGAACCCTTACCTTGGCTCCGATGGTCGAGAAAAGCTCCAACGACTCTTCTTCCCATCCAGCAACTCACAGAGATCACCTCGAAAAATTCTGACAATCTCTCAACAATTCATGGTGAAAATCTAAGGGAGGAGAAGGGGTCTATTTATAGAGAAGTTTTCTAGACCTAACCAGACTCTCCTCCACCCAATCTCGATGAAATCAGAAATGAAGAAGACTCAGATTAGGAGTCTTCTTCCTCCTCTCTGTCACACTACACATAGGGTTTTTTTTTGGTCTAAGGCCCAAATGGGTTGGGTTATTATATTTTCTCTCCCTTAAAATAATTTTATTCTTGAAATTAATTTTACTTGATCAATAACTTTAAAAGAATATCGATTATGTCATTTTTGAATTTTTAATAGTCTACCTTATATAGTACTTATTTCATAAGATTTTGATATAATAAAATTATGTGAGATCTCAAACTTATTCCCTTTATGTTGGTTTCTCAATTTTTTTTCAACAAACAATAACATTTTGACCTGTTATTTAAATACCAAAATTATTTGTCCATTATATTGATTGATTAACTCACTACCTTTAATAAAAACTAAAGATGGCCTAAACATCAAACACTTCTTATAATTATAGGCTTCTTTTTCTTTTAACCTCCCAATAACTTTAACAACTAGACTTCTATCTTAAGAAAACCTCAACCTTCTACGTCAGTTTGACTAACAACATCAAATCTCGAAAAAATGAGATCCATGTCAAAATATTCTAGGTTGAACTGACAAAAAAACTATCAAGCTGTTAACAATAAACTTGAGATATCTAGGATTTCTTGGCATTATTTACAATGAAATAACCTACTGCTAAAAATTATCCGGTTATGATCAGCTTAGGTTAAAATTTGTAGCATCCTTTCATTATCAATAAAATCCTTCCTTATTTGTAACTAATGTATTCCATAATATCTTTTAATTTAAAAGATTAATATTTTTAATCAATTTAAATCATCATATTTTTGCTGCACACTCTGATCTTAATTTATCAAATTATATAAGTTTATCAAAAGATAAAAATATCATTGTATGTTAGATCAATCAAAGATAGATCCAACCTTCAAATTTTATAAAAAACTTAGAGTAAAATTTTAAGTTTCTTTATCTTTACTATCCCTTGGACATAGCACATCAAAATTAAATCTTGATCCACTTTTCATATTTGAAATCATTGCATAAGCTTCACCACTCTTCAAGAATCCAACATATCTAGAATTAATTGGAGTTAACCTTCAATTTATCTTATAATTATTTAGATAATTTTTAAACCAATCTTTCTTTGTAAAAGAATTAACTCTAATTTGAATAAACTAGAAGAACTCAAGTCAACATCTTTGTAAGCAGAATCAACTTGATTATTTCTTGTAAAGCTTCCTTCATCACAACTCTTAGCATCAATAGATAAATCTATATAAAATCTTATCCCTTATATAAGTCATTCAAAATATAACAATAGCGAGATATCTTAGATCAGTTTAGAAATCTAAATTTTAATTTAAATAATTAATATACTCCACTATCTTCAATAATCATAAAAAAAATTAAGAAATCTAATCCAAAGATGATAATACGAATTATTAAAGATTCCATCATAATATGTATATCATACTCTAACAAAATTAATTTTTTTATTTAATTTAACAATAATATCAAAATAACTTAGATCTACTTAGAAAAATAAATTTTTGATTTGAAATTCAATGCAACTTGAAAAATCAAAAAATCATATCCAAATATGATATTTTAAATAATCAAAGATTTTATCAAGATGTGTATCTCATATTCTCATAATAAAATTCAAGTATATTTTTCATCTAAATTCGAGTTTCATATACGATCATCTTATAGGTTCAATGCTCAAAAATATTTTTCTTTCATATAATACAATTCCTTCTTAGATCATACCCAAATTAACTTCCTTTTGATAAGTCTAAAATTTATAATTCTCAGACAATTATCATTGAAATCAGAAAAGTTATCATGATCTTCAACCATATAAGTTTAGCATTCTAAAATCATCGAGTATATTCAACATAATATATCAATACCTCCCACTCCATTTCAAGATTAATACTTCTCATACTCAGGTCAACCTTACTAATTGAAATCTAAGATATAACTCGTCAATTCTATTATAGACATCATATGCCACTTATGCATAAATTTCATCATAGTATCTATTGATTCAAAATCTAAATATTGAATCCTTTCTTTTAGGTCTATCATATTCCTCAAGATCATAACCAAAGTTTAAATATTATTAAAATCATAATCTCGATTAATTAAAATTATAAGCTCAAATATCACTTAAGTCATATTCTCTAGTGATCATAACCTAAACTCTAATATCATTCTATCACATCTTTAATGATCATAATCTTAAACTCTGATATTATCTATCATACTCTATCGATCATGATCCTAAAATTTGATATCGCTTATATCACAGTTCCTAGTAATTTTAAACCTAAGCTCTGATACCATTTTATCACGTCTTGAATCCAACATCCGGGCCGAATACGTGATGGCCGCACACTCTTTAGGGTAAGTCCTAAAGAATATGCAAGGTCTAAAATAATTCATTTCAACCTCAACATCCATAATGTTTAATTTCAATAATAATTAGTAAAACTTACATAATTATAATTTAAATTTTTTCAATCTTCTGATCAGGTATCAATGACACTCTATCTATACATCTACTCACTCGTAAATCTATACTATAGCAAATTATGAGCATCCTGTAATTTTGAGAAGAAAAAAAAATGAAGAGGTGTGAGCTTTATAACCCAATAAAAATTTTGCATATCACACTAATATAATAATATAATCAAAAAATAAAAATAAATAATAAAATATAAAATCTCATGTTCAATATTCAGAATACTGTAAACATCCATAAATTATCTGTCTTGTTGAAAGAGATAAATTATCATATGTTAACAGATGAAATACTTTTATTCTGCATTAGTTTTATATCTTGTTTTCTATTTCTTTTTTTATAATCATATGATCTTTAACCTTTTTTTTTTGACTCTGGACTAACCAAGACTATGCCTCAATCTCCATCCGATCAAATTTTCACTCATAAGCCCATCAAGATTGTCCCACATATGAGCTTCTGGCTGACTGTCCCACGTATGAAAGTCCGTGGGGACTGTCCCAGGCATAAGCTCCTGACGGACTATCCTAGGCATTAGCTCCTGACCGGTTGATCCACGTATAAGTCTATGGAGGCTATCCCAGGTATAAGCTCCTAACAGACTGTCCCAGGCATAAACTCCTAACGGACTGTTCTACATGACGAGACTAGTCCAAACTATATTTTTTTCATAAAATTATAATATATTGACTTCATTAATCAATTTTAATTTGTAGTGTGATCAAGACAAATATATCATACCCATATAATCATTCCATCAATCACTGATACATATATATTGACAAAACATACTCATGCTTAAAAATTATATAAGCATATAACGATGTCTCAAACATAGCAAATTCATCGATCACAAATTCAATGATGTAAAATCAATGATACAAGATCAATGATAAAATAACATATATAATGGTGATCATATATAGGAGTTCTTACCTCTACTTGTGATTGATCCACGTCCAACAATCAACGAACTTTTTAATTTATGAATTTCAAAAGTAAAATATTATGTTTGACATCTTATGCAGACAGTCGCATCTCTACATGACCATGATTAAACATAAAAATTATATGTAAAAAAATTACAGATAAACGATCCTAATAACATAAATCCAGGACCTAGTCTAGGATCAATCAAAAGATTAGAATTTGTCTAAGTATCTGGACCCTTCATTAGTCCATAAGATTTCTTAGAAAGAAAAAATCATGAAGAGAAAGAAAATTTTAGAAAGAGAAAGTAGAAAGAGAAACTCTTTATATTTTTTCAAAGAGAAAATTATGATCAAGATCATTAGGGGTCATGTCATTTCGACTCAATATGGATTAACTATGATCAGATGCTATAAATTTCGAATAAGGACCGGATTGAGATCCAACCTACTGTATGAATTTCAAAATAATTCCAGATCATCTTATTTTTATCTCAAATTTATCCTAGGGTCTGTGATGCAATTAAAGAGAGAAAGAGAGAGTAGAAAAACCCTAGAGAGAGAAAAAGAGAGAGGAGAGAGAAAAAATTTTTCTCTCTTTTTCTTTTTTTTCTTTCTTTTCTTCTCTTCTTCTTTTCTTTTCTTTTCTTCTTTCTTTTCCTGGCAGAATAGAGGATGAAGGGGCAGTGATTCTTGGTGGGCTGGTGGTCGGAAGATCGATGATAGGTGGGGGTAATAGATGGCCGGAGGTGATGGAAACAAAGAACGACCGGTGGCAGCAAAAATAAGGGACGACCGACAGCCAGTGGTCGGCCAACAAAAGAAAATAAAATTTTTAAAAAAATAAGGGACCTCTAATTTTTCTTCATTTCTTTCATCATTAGCCGATCACTGGCGGCCATGAGCTTCTAAAAAGATAGCAGGTAGGTGGGGGTTCACGATCCAGGGGTGTGACACCATAGATGGCAGCATCGATGGTCAGAAAAAGGAGGAGAAAGGCTCATTCAAAATAGGAAAAAATAGGAGTTCTCTTTTCTTGATTTTTTCGGCAAGACAGGTGGTCAGCGGTAAGGCCTGAGCCAAGAGAAGATAGGGAAGAGAAAGAGAAGGAAGGATCAAGCCCTTACCTCAGCTCCGACGATCGAGAAAAGCTTCGACGACTCTTCTTTCCGTCCAGCAACTCATAAAGATCATCTCAAAAAATTTCGGCAATCTCTCAACAATTCATGGTGAAAATCTAAGGGAGGAGAAGGGATCTATTTATAGAGGAGTTTTTTAGACCTAACCAGACTCTCTTCCACCCGATCTTGATGAAATCAGAAAAGAAAAAGACTTCGATTAGGAGTCTTCTTCCTCCTCTCTGTCACACGCTACGCACAGGATTTTTTTTTTTGGGGGGGCTTTAAAAATTTGGGTTTGGTCTAGGGCCCAGATGGGTTGGGTTATTATACCTAAGGTTTCAATTTGCTTATCCAATTGGTCTTTTACACTATTTTATATTTTTTGAATAATTCTCTGGCTTCTAATTTTCTACTATTAACATAACTATATATGAAAATATCACCAATAAATATGAGAAAATATTTAAAGTAAGGAGATGGATGGTGCATGGGAGGTAGCTTAAATGGGTAATGGTGGGAACTGCTTATGACTCATTATATACGAAATGAGGTAACAACCCTGTTAAGAGAAATTCTTTGTGCACCGCACACAGTGCGAAACACACGCATCGCACACGGTTATTGGCTCACACATGGGGCTAGACAGCGGCACAAGAAAAAAAAAAATTTTGCCTGGCCCCACACAATGAATAAAGAATTTCTCCTCTATTAAATAGCACCTTATACGTTTCTAGGGGGTGGAGCCCTGCAAAACAATACAGACGGCCCACCATCCTCTCCATCTCTCTCTCATAGAAAATCAAAATTAAATAAAATAAGAACAATACATTTTCTCCAAATAATACAAGATAGAATTTGGTGATTCAAATAGAATCAGTATGGTGATCTAAGATCATTAATAATCCAAATTTTTTGATGATCTAATCATCAGTGATCTTAAATCATTATGTTTGATAGGCCATGATCTAGTGATGAAAGATCTTCAGATATCCATGAACAATCTGTTTGATATTATATGAGAATTGAAGATTACTAATTATATAATGCCAAAACTATCAAAATATATTTCATAAAAATATATTTATTAATCATATATAATATATTATAAATAAAATATTAATTTATTAATTTTATATTAATAAATAAAAAAAATTATAAAATATATTAAATATTATTATGAAATAAATATTTTTATTTATATTTATAATATATTATTTATCAATACAAATATTTACTTTTATTAAAAAAATAAGGTAAATAAAAGTAATATATTAAATATTTTTATTATATAAATATAAAGTAAAATAAGATATTTTTACTCAAATATAAAATTATCATTGAATCATAATATGATAATAAGATGAATATTAATATATTATAATGTAATATATATCACAAATATAATAATATTATTGAATATAATATAATACCATATATATAATTTTGATATAATATATTAATAATAAATTAATATACCAAATTTTTTACTAGATTGAAGGGTATTTTTGTCCTTGTATTTAAGTCTACAATCACTATTTGGGGATGATCTTGGATTTCCAACATCGAGGATGAGTATCCCATCATTAGGTTCGGAGTGATTTGAGAAAGGGATGATTTAAAATTACTGTCATGTAGAATCACTATGGTATAATCAAATACGATAATCTCATTAGTTCTATCCATAATATCATAAATTTTGAATGGATCATTCTATACCAAATACCCTCTGAATGTATTATATATTTAAATGAACCAAATAAAGACAATGAGAATCATTTAGTTTAATTTCAATTCCAATCAAGAGCTAAATACTTCTTGAGATATGGATATTTCGATTCTCATTCAAATCGATTTGATTTCAATCGCATCCACAAATCAAATACACTCCAAATTTAATCACAAACATCATGATCAACCTATGTCCAACCCCAATGGACACTAGTGTTTGGCCTCCACTATGCAGCAAATTTTTATTTCCTCATCATATTTATTCAATACATGCTCGCTGCTCCACACTCCCTATAGCTATGAGAGTCCCTTTTATAATTATCATTTTTTTATAATAAATATACAAAAAAATTAGAAAAATATCATTCTAAATCATTAAAAAAAAAAATCTATATCTAAAATACAAAGAGCTATAATGCATTTTTTTACATAATTAACATTCTATTTTTTTTCTTTATATTATCAAATATAACTTGCTAATAAATTATTGTTTAATCCAATATTAATAATCAAATTATTTAATTATGTCATGGATATTTTTACTGCTAGTGAATATTTTTTTTTACTTACCATAAAAAATTAATTTTTTATTGAAATGCTACCACAACTTTGAAATCTTTGCAACATTTTTTCAAAATATATCTTATAATATTTTCTATATATTATGATATCTTATATTAATATGATATAATATTATTATATAATATTATTATATTATATTATATCATACTAATATGACATATTAATATAATATTATTTCTATTATACAATATTATTATATATGATAATATAGTATAATATATTATAGTATATTAATATAAATTATTACATATTAAACATATTATATTATTATTATATTATTATATAAATATATTATATATAATAATTGATATAATATATTGTTATATTATTATATTATAATATATAATAATAAATTATATTATTATATTACTATACATCACTATATTATTATAATATATTATAACAATTATCATATATAATAATTATATATTATAATAATATAAGATATTATATTATACTATAATAATATGTTGTAGTATTTAATATAAATATTATTATATAACATACTATGTTAATATAATATACTATAATATAATATTATTTTATTATATTATAATATATTAATATATCATGTTAATATTATTATACATTATTATACCATTATTATAATATATTATAGTATATTATAATATATTATGTATATTATGTTAATATCTTATATTAATATAACATAATATAATATATATTATTATATATAATAACATATTATATTATTATATTATCATAGTATTATATTATTATATACAATAATATAGTATAATATATTATATTATATTTGCATATATTATTATATATAGATATATTATACTATTATATTATTATTATAGTATTAGATGAATATTATATATTATATTATTATATTTTTACTGCGAGGAAATATTTTCTTAGTCATCAAAAAAAATTATTCAAAATGCTACCATAACTTTGGAATCTATGCCATATTTTTTTCAAAATAAATAATATTTTTTATCTATGTATATTACCAAAATTTAACAAAATTTTATTAATAATTTTTTAAAACATATTTTTTATAATTTAAGATTTTTTTGTAATTATAGTGAAATGGTGGACTGCTCTGTAAAAATAATAAGTAGAAAGAATTTTTGTAAAAATATATTTTTTTTAAGTTCCATCCAGAACTTTCTAACTCATTCTCTATACCCTAGATCCTACCCTCCACTCTCGATCCCTAAACCCTAGCCCCCTTTGTTCCTCCGTCCGTCGCTCCCCGACAGCATAGCCCACTCTCTTCACCCCTCCTCCCACAATCTCTCCTCCGCATTCTTCTCCCACAGGCTAGCCCCCAGAACGGCCCCATGGCCTCCAGTCGGATCTTTTCCTCCCTCCTTCATTCCTCTGCCCGTCATTCCCCGACGGTGTGACCCACCCCATCGAGTATACAACCAATCCTTTCCTCCCTGGTCCCCTCCATTGATCTCCCCCACCGTTCCCCCGCTCGCGATCTCCAAATGCTAGCCCCTAGATCAGCCCATGCCCTCCCATTGGGTTCTTTCCTCCCTCCTTTGCTTCTCCATCCACTGCTTCCTAGCGGCGTGGCCCACCTGCTCCGCCCCTCATCCCCCACTGTCTGCTCCCGATTCCTCTCCCACATACTTCCTTCTCTGTCATTTCATTGAGTAGACAACTGCTGCCGCGTCATTGTCTCCACCATCCCTTCCATCGATCTCCTCCACCGCTGGCGCCAGCGAAAAGATGTGTGCGAGGTAATCAATGTCGTTGCTGACATCCAGTTTGATGAGAGACTGCCACTGATCTTGACGGCCCTTGAGGTTATCGATAACTCGATCCACCTCACGATAAGCCCTCCTCTTCCTCCTCCCGCCGTCCCTTTTTTTTTTCAATTCTGCTTTTCCTCTTTCGCTTACTTCCTCCTCTTTTCTTTTCCTGGATTAATCTCCTCATTTTTCTCTTTTTCCTCTTCCACTCTCCCCTATCCTCTTAGCCGGATCTTCTGCCGTCCATGCTCCGACGACAGCTAGGGTTGGGGTTTCCCCTTCCCTAGGGTTAGGATTAGGGTTCATCATTTGGGTTAGGGTTACGGCTTGGATGACTCATCCAAACCTCAGCATCAAAATAAATTCTATTCCGATCCATCAGCTGAATACCACCTGTTGGGTACAAAATACCCACGGCCAAAGTTCTCAGCGGGATCAGCTGCCGGTAAGCCTTGTCCGGACTCCTACGGGAGCCGGACTTCGCCTTTAACTTTAATTGCAGGAAGACTCCGCCCGAACTCCTACGGGAGCCGGGCTCCGTCCTCAACATCAGCTGCCGGTAAGCCTTGTCCGGACTCCTACTGGAGCCGGACTTCGCTTTTAACTTTAATTGCAGGAAGACTCCGCCCGGACTCCTACGGGAGCCGGACTTCGTCCTCGACTCCAACGGCTGCAGACAGACTGCGTCCGGACTCCTACGGGAGCCGGACTCCGCCGACAACTTCAACAGCAAGTAGACTCCGCCCGGACTCCTACGGGAGCCGGGCTCCGTCCTTAACATCAGCTGCCGGTAAGCCTTGTCCGGACTCCTACGGGAGCCGGACTTCGCCTTTAACTTTAATTACAGGAAGACTCCGCCCGGACTCCTACGGGAGCCGGGCTTCGTCCTCGACTCCAACGGCTGCAGACAGACTGCGTCTGGACTCCTACGGGAGTCAGACTCCGCCGATAACTTCAACAGCAAGTAGACTCCGTCCGGACTCCTACGGGAGCCGGGCTCCGTCCTCAACATCAGCTGCCGGTAAGCCTTGTCCGGACTTCTACGGGAGCCGGATTTCATCTTTAACTTTAATTGCAGGAAGACTCCGTCCGGACTCCTACGGAAGCCGGGCTTCGTCCTCGACTCCAACGGCTGCAGACAGACTGCGTCCGGACTCCTACGGGAGCCGGACTCCGCCGATAACTTCAACAGCAAGTAGATCCGCCCGGACTCCTACGGGAGCCGGGCTCCGTCCTCAACATCAGCTGCCGGTAAGCCTTGTCCGGACTCCTACGGGAGCCGGACTTCGCCTTTAACTTTAATTGCAAGAAGACTCCGCTCGGACTCCTACGGGAGCCGGGCTTCGTCCTCGACTCCAACGGCTGCAGACAGACTGCGTCCGGACTCTTACGAGAGCCGGACTCCGCCGACAACTTCAACAGCAAGTAGACTCCGCCTGGACTCCTACGGGAGTCGGGCTCCGCCCTCAACATCAACTGCCGGTAAGCCTTGTCCGGACTCCTACGGGAGCCAGACTTCGCCTTTAACTTTAATTGCAGGAAGACTCTGCCCGGACTCCTACGGGAGCCGGGCTCCGTCCTCAACATCAGCTACCGGTAAGTCTTGTCCGGACTCCTACAGGAGCCGGACTTCGCCTTTAACTTTAATTGCAGGAAGACTCCGCCCGGACTCCTACGGGAGCCGGGCTTCGTCCTCGACTCCAACGGCTGCAGACAGAC
The DNA here is from genome assembly GCF_000442705.2 of Elaeis guineensis. Classification (NCBI taxonomy): domain Eukaryota; kingdom Viridiplantae; phylum Streptophyta; class Magnoliopsida; order Arecales; family Arecaceae; genus Elaeis; species Elaeis guineensis. The sequence goes on along the minus strand of NC_025993.2, from coordinate 158,056,987 downwards.
TGCGTCCGGACTCCTACGGGAGCCGGACTCCGCCGACAACTTCAACAGCAAGTAGACTCCGCCCGGACTCCTACGGGAGCCGGGCTCCGTCCTCAACATCAGCTGCCGGTAAGCCTTGTCCGGACTTCTACGGGAGCCGGACTTCGCCTTTAACTTTAATTGCAGGAAGACTCCGCCCGGACTCCTACGGGAGCCGGGCTTCGTCCTCGACTCCAACGGCTGCAGACAGACTACGTCCGGACTCCTACGGGAGCCGGACTCCGCCAACAACTTCAACAGCAAGTAGACTCCGCCCGGACTCCTACGGGAGTTGGGCTCCGCCCTCAACATCAACTGCCGGTAAGCCTTGTCCGGACTCCTACGGGAGCCGGACTTCGCCTTTGACTTTAATTGCAGGAAGACCCCGCCCGGACTCTTACGAAAGCCGGACTTCGTCATCAGCTCCGACCGCTGTCGAACTTCAGCCAACGAATCTGCACTCCCAAGCAGGCCACGGTAACGGGCAACACTGCTCCACTCCCTGCGGCGGACCCTACGCGACCCCATTACTCCCTGACAGGCTGTATTAACGGCCATGATTCTGTTCCGCTCCCTGCGGCGAACCCCACGTGACCCCATTACTCCCTGACAGGCTATATTAACGGCCATGATTCTGCTCCACTTCCTGCGGCAGGCCCCACGTGGCACACCCCGATGATTGCCACGGGTCCACCCCGCTACTCTCTGCAACAAACTCCGCCTGACCCTGGGCAGCCCGCTGCCAGACGGTTACAGATGTCGCTATCAGGCTACTGCCCCCTCCGCCTATAAAAGGGGGCTCCAGATACGTTATTCTATAAGCTCTCATCCTTTATCTAAAAACTCTGCTAAATTCTCTATTCGAGCACTCCATTCTTGTTGAGGCAGAGAACTGACTTGAGCGTCGGAGGGTCTTGCCGGAGCAACCCCACCTCCGGTTTAGACTTTCTTTGCAGGTCCCGATGGTGACCGCGACTTCCTCGACTCCAGCTTCTCCCGCGCAAGCGGATTTTTGCACCAACAGGATTGGCGCTAGAGGAAGGGGCTGTGTCTTCGCAATACCCTTGTTCTTAAAAGAGCGCTCAACGGATCCACCTCCGATTTAGACTTCCTTTGCAGGTCCCGGCGGCGACCGCGACTTTCCCGACTCCAGCTTCTCCGACGCAAGCGGATTTTTGCACCAACACCACCCAAATTATATACTCTAGGCCCACCCTACATGCTGATCCATATCCCGCTCCCAACTCATTGGGCTCTAACCCAATGGTTTGAGCCCAGGTCCAAAGGCCTAACCCAAGCCCAATACCATGGGCTGTAATCCAAAAGCCTCAGCCCAGATCCAAAATGATATGTAGCCCAAGCCTAACCCATAATCTAACCCAACTCAAGCCCACAAATCCATAGGCCCATGTCCAGCCCAACCCTATATGCAACTGGATCCTGATCCAGAAATACGAGTCTGAACCCACATTAATCTTAACCCATACCCATGGACCCGAACCTATCCACAAACCTGAACCTGTTTATGAATCTAGATCCTTCATCGGACTCGTATCCATGCCCGTGGACCCAAACCCATCCACAAATCCAAACCCGTTTACGAATCTAGATTCTTTACCGGACCTGTATCTTAAACCCATTTACATACCCATTATTAAACCTGTTTACATATCTTTTATCAGACACGTATCTTAAACCCATTTGCATTCTCGTTCAGCCATCTCCTCTCTACCCGTCAGCACTCCATCTTCTCGTTCAGCCATGACCCGATTCTTTATTTTTTTTTCTGACACAAGAAGGCTGCTGTACTACAGCAGCAACCATATCCGGATCCTTGCATTTGAGATTTTTTTCATATTTACGAAACATCATGGACAGCAGCAACCCCTGTCCAACTTTATGAGCACTGGAAGGCTCCTGCATTACAGCAACAACCATGCTCTAAAATTTCTTTTTGACATAGTAAGGCTACTGCACTGTAGTAGCAACTGTGTTTGGACCCTCTGACGACCCCTCTCCTAATCTCTGACTGCTTCATCCCTAAATGATGTCATAAAATAAGGAGCAAAAGGTTGTTGTTGACAAAACAACAACCCTCCTTTGTAGCTAGTGAGAAACAAAATTAGATTTTTCATACGATGCTAAAAATTACATAATATTGATGGAGAACAAAAAAAAATTATCTGATTCTGCTCTGATCACGAACTTCCTCGCTAAAACAATCATTGCTCAAACAATCTTTTCTTAATGTGTACAATAAATTGAAACATATAATGAGCAAAAAAATAAAAAAAACAAAGAAAGAAAGAATCCAAAACTAACTGAAAACCCCACCTTGGAACCTTCATCTGACCAACTAAGCCAGCAACTCTCACAAAATCCTTCTTAAACATAATTTCTCCATATCCTCTGTCATCCACAAATGAATGTCCTATCTAATCTACCTTCCTTATCATTTCTTCCCACCATTCCTCCTGCCGCACACAGCCACTATCCGTAGTCTTTACAATACTTTTTTTTCCTCTTCCAATACTGAACAGCACACTGACACGTTACACGTCTATTACATCAAATCATTTCTCTTTTAATTACCTCCCAAATCTACTCTAAAACTCTTCTCTCCCCACTCTTTCTGGACCTAATCCCATATCTACTACGCCCTGTTCTTCTCCCGTCGTTTCCTTCTTTTTTTTTTTTTTTTTCCCTCAAGTGTACGGAACTAATGGCACGTGGGGAGAGTGCATAGTCAACGAGGATGCCACACGGCACGTGGGGATGGTGTACAGTCAGTTTCAATTGCGCATGTCAGCGAACATGCCACGTGGTATGTCAGGAGAGCACAGGATGCACTTTAATATATAGAATAGATGTGCTACATCTGCCATGAACAATAATAATATGTGGTCATGAATAAGAAAGCTAGCTCCTCCACATTGATCATTGCTCTCCACATTTTAGTCAGAATTGACTTTGTAAAAATGAGCGGATAGAATTCTTCGAGCAAAGTGAACGACACAGAAGCTGGAGATGCCGAATCTTAGATTTTTCCCGCCGTCAACATCCTCTCCGGCCTGGTGGCCCGTGGCATGGAAAAAACGCCGGTGAGAAAGTTTTAAGAAGACTTTAGAAAGAGGCAGGCGAAATGCTTTCGATGGACCATTATTTTTCCTGTGTTTTTGTTTGGCAGAGCCGGTGTCCCCGCGCCCTCTCTCCCACACGTGCAAAGGATACGAAGGCAAGACGCGCATGCGGTGCGCGGGTGCGCATGCGGTGCGTGCGGACTGCGGAAAAGTTCTTCCGCGGAGATGACGACACCAAAGTATGGTCTTGAAAGCGTCCACGCAATCGGCCTTTTGGAGTGGACCCCGTGATCCGGAGTCGACGGCTTGGGAGGGCGGCACCCACGTCTCCCAAGAGTCAAGGGCACCGCCGTGTACAATCCAGCGAGCTAGGGTTTGGAATTCTTCCGCAGCGAGCCGCGCATCTGGATCGTGAACGGAATCGCAGCAGGCAAGAAGGTTCGCCAACTAATCCTCTCTGATCGGAATTGAGATTCAGTTCTTTTTCTTTGTTCTCATTTTCTCATCTTGATTCTTTTCGTTGATTTCTCACTCGTATGCCGTGGTGGATTGATGTATTTTGCCACTTCTGGCTGAATCTAGGTTTTTCCGAGTCTTTGGGGTTTTCTTGGAACCTTGCGGCGTTAGTCGCGGCGCCTGGTTCCAAGATGTATGGCTGTGGATGATATGACGATGAGTGGTTGGATTAGGATTTTGCATGCTTCTGGTTGTAGATTGCGTGCTTCCTTGGATGGCTTCTCTGGGGATTAAGAAACATTTGTTTGTAACTCCCATCCTGGGACTGTTTTTGTAGCATTATCCAAGTAGGTATGGTGAATTCGAGATAAACCAGTTTCTTTGTTAAAATTGTAAGTTTCGTTGCTTTCTTTTGATTGAGAACATGGTGGCGTCATAAAGTCAAGATTTTGATTATATTCTTGAGTATCGGAAAAGAGAATAGGTAATTCCTTATGAATTAATATTTTCTGAATGGTAACAGGAAAACATAATCCAACATTCAGCTTGTGGATTTGTGGGATTAGATTTGAAATAAATGCTTAAGTATTGGATATGCAGTCAGGCATGCTCGGGAAATGACTACCTGGTAAAGTTTTTGTCTTCCACAATTCAAAATGAACTTTCTGGAAGCCTTCTTCGATAGTGTTGAATCAGATTTTTCCTTCATGTCTACGCTTGAACAGTGGTTTGGAAGGCTTCACATAGCACCCGTTTTTTTTATTAGCATGAGCTTGCAGGCCTAGGAGACCTTGACGTCTGGCTGAGCATTTTTTGAATCTTTCGCTTAATTACTTTAAGTTTTATAATCTTTTGCATCAGAAAAAACTCAATCATATGTTTGGTATTTTTGGATGATACTTAGCTTTTGTGTTGGTGGTAGGCATTCCTAGAAAGGACACTTGGATATAGAGTTCTAGTGAGGCTTATTTCATTTATATTATTGTAAATCCTTGTGTTTCCTTCTCCTCTCTAGTTTTCGCACTACCCAAACCAATAAACTTGCTTTGGTTCAAAAAACCAGATTAAATTTATTGATCAAAGACCAAAGCTTAAGCAACTAAGGAAAAATTGGCACTTGCATTGATATTCTAGAGTCTATTACCTGTATTATAACTAGCAAGCAGCACGAGAACATCTGTATATCTTGTATTAGCTGACATCATGATGGCATAGCCATTAGAAAATTGTGCAGGGTAATTTTCTATGGATGCATTTTAGGACAGTCTATTCATATGAGTCATTCTATTGTTAAAGTGAAATTTTGGATAGGTCTAGTTTTACAAGATCTGTCAACTAAAGAGTTGATTATTATCCAGTTCTCAGTTAAATGGGAACTGATTAAATCTTCTGGACTTGCTGAATTTTAGATGTGAGATGACCTTGATTATTCTTGGATGCCAGCCTGAGATTTAAGCTAACGGTGACAGTGAAAGCCACTAGATAGTGTGTTTTCTATAAAGAATATTTGATTGCTTGATCATATGACTAATGGATTGAACTAAACCCAAAATAGAAAAGCTTTGAGGATTGTGTTTTAGAAATCATTGAAACTCCAGAATATATATAGGATGGCTCTAGTCCATATTACTTTTAGATTCAAAGCACATTATGACCAACACTCAGAAGTAGGCTAGCAAAAACGACTTCAACCCATTTCCCAGCTAAATTCAACGCGGACTTTACTCACTTCACCTGACCTGTTGGTTTCATGGGTCGGGTATGGGTCCTACCAACTTGTCCTATTCGCAAGCAGAGCTCAGGTTAGAACCATTTAGAATATTTGATTTGTATATCCAAAAATCCAATTTTATTGTTACATATCTCAAAATATGATCTTATTGTTAAATTTATAAACCTAACCCTAAATTCCCAATCATATTCCAGATTCCACCTTCCCAATTCCATTCAATGCTTCACTTAGATTCTCACATCTACTTTTTTGAACCTTACATCTTCTCTCATCTACCTCAACTCCTTTCCACCCACTCCAAGCTCTTCTGTCGTTTCTTCCCCCATCCCTTCTCCCTCTTCCTCTTCCTTTTCACCTCTCCTCCTATATTTGGCTACTGGCAAAATGACTTCCTTGCTTCTTCCAATCCTCATCCAATGCCATCACCTCATCGGCTATCAGCCCCATCACATTTCCTTGATGTTCATCATTGTTTCACTAGCTGTTCATTGCTCTGCTAGCAAACAGTATCACCATGTTGGCATCCATCTTCCTTCTGTTGGACACTGGTTGCCTACCTAATGACTAACTCTCCTGGCCAGCTGCTGGTCAATGGTTTTCCTTGCACTGCTTCTCTCATTCCCTCCCTTTGGTTGAGTTTTAGCTAGTCTCATTGACCCACCAGCATGTTCAGGTTCAGAAAGTCTGACCCAGTAGTTGGTTGGATTGGATTTGAGTCAGGTGGTTTGGTTCAAGGTAGTGTGGCCCAAGCTGACCTGATCCTCAATGCCATCCCTACTAAGGTCCCAAAAAAAAAACTGGATGCACAGAGATGACATGATATATGGATCATATTTTTGGTTGTTGGTACATTTAATATGAGTTGTAGCGGATGAAATTTTTGAGGTGGATGTATAGTAAAACTTCCAATTATGAGACTAGTAAAGCATAGAAGTGTAAGAACTGCATTATTGATGTTGGTGCACGATTGAGATGATGTGGACATGTCCAGTGATGATTTATGGAGGTCTTGACCTGGAGAGGTGCAGAAATTTGCATTGATGGTTGAGAATAGGAAGAAAAATCTAAAAAGAAGCCTGGGAGGCAGGGTAATGACTACAAAAGTTCCCTCTGACAAAGGGATAGCACTTGCCAGCTAATAGGAGTGAATAATGCACACATTAAGTCAACTACAAATGGCTATCTAAGTCTTCTTATGGTCATCTCCTTTTATAATTTATAATTATTTAAGGGTTTTGTTAAAAGATTTTCCCAAGACACTTACTGGAAATAATGCCTTCATTATCTCAGACGCATTAATGTCTGGCTAGTAGTTCGAAGTGTTGTTAAGGGATTAGACATTTAGACTTCCTAAATTCTCTGTATGCCCTATTTCTGCTTTTTGATATTAACTATTTCAAATCTGCCATCAAGCTTCAGTGAAACGGATCTCCACTGCTTGTATGGTGAAGAGAGAAGTGTCTAACTAGTGATTGAGATGGAGTGATGGGAGAAATTGTAGACAGATATCTAGCAATATATCTACTTTATTTAGATGCGCAATGAAATTAAAACTTACTAGGCAATGATGTTAATGGATGGTAATATATCCCTATATTTGATATGATTAATCATATGCTAGTCTACAAAGAATTGCCCATCTGTTGTTTAATGATTTCTTTGATTGACATGCAGGTATTTGCACTCATAGTGGAAATCATTTTTATCTAGGAAAACCTAGTATGGCTTCAGATACCTCTCATAAGAGTGTGACTGAGTCCAGCTCTTTGGACTTGGAGGATATGCAGTTGAATATCAATTGGGAAGATGTGATTTGCCCCGTCTGTTTGGATTTTCCTCACAATGGAGTGCTATTACAGTGCTCTTCATATGATAAAGGCTGTAGACCATTCATGTGTGATACAGATCATACCCACTCAAACTGTCTTGACCGGTTCAAGAGTGCATATGGACTGCCTGCTGATACAAAGATTTCTTCTACTGTGACTGGGACATCTGCAGTGGGCATTCAAGCAATTCCATCTGAAACTGGCAACTGTCCAAGCTGCCCCTTGTGTAGAGGAGAGGTGACAGGGTGGATTGTCATTGATGAAGTCCGTGCATTTCTGGACACGAAGAAAAGATGCTGTCAAGAAAAACAGTGTTCTTATGTTGGCAACTATATGGAGCTGCAACTGCATGCCAAACAAGAACACCCCCATGCAAGACCATCAGAGATAGACCCAGCACAACAACTAGATTGGGAAAATTTCCAGCAGTCCTCTGAAATTATAGATGTCTTGAGTACTATCCACTCGGAAGTACCACATGGTGTGGTATTGGGGGACTATGTTATCGAGTATGGGGATGCTAGTGGTGATCAGTATGAAGATTTCCCTGGGGATGATGGGAATTGGTGGACGTCTTGCATCCTTTATCATGTATTTGATAATTTCAGGACTTCAAGAAACCAACGGAGATCAAGAGCAAGTGAGACAAGAAGAAATCACCGTAGATCAAACTATGATGTTTCAAGCATGTATGATGCTTCTACATCATCAGCAGACAATTTAGAATATCATTTTGATGACTCTGATGATGAGTTTAGAGAAGCAGTTGGTGTAGCATCTAGGGGAAGAGCTAGTCGCCGCAGGTTGTATTGAAATTCTTTGATCCTCTGTTCATATTTTTTGAATATTCTATTCATAGTTTAAAAGGTATGATATGCAGTTAAATATTTAATACCGTGCTAATAATTGATTGGAATAATGTGTCATGCATTTGCATATCTTTGTAAATCAGCATATTTACAAGATTCTTATGTTGCTGTTCACTTACATGTTGCAAAATTTTAATGATTTTTGGAAAGAAATAGTTTATTTGACAACCTTCTTTATATAAGGGATTTTTTTTGGTCATGTCCCCTGCTTCCAGAGGTTTGAGTCATCAAGAGAAATTATTGGTCTAATTGCTGCTAAAATTAGCCTCAAGTAGTTGATATATAAACTTGTAGGTATAGGTTATGGTTAGAATTATATATGCATTGTTAAGTTTCTTTTCCTCAAATGCTGATTGCGTGGGTGATGTTGACTTAATATTATGTTGCAGCTACCGGAGGCGCAGATCTCGTTTCCAGGATTCTTAGGCACCCATGTTAGGCACTTCTGTTTTTGGGGGAATGTAAATATTTTATTTCTTCTTTGGTTACCAACAAAACCCTTCTTATGAAATACTCTGTAAATATAAATGATCTCTATAGTTTTTCATGTTCCGTATTGCTGTTGGTTCTTTCAAGTCAAAATCAACCTTTAAGAGTATTTGGCAGCTTTCATAAGCTATTTTGGCAGATAACAGTGTGCTTGAGGCTGAGGGTGGATCATTCTTTATGTGAAAAATGGCATAACAAATTCTATAATGTGAAAAACCATCGTCTGTGTGAGGTCTAGTCTCCAGAAATTGGATCGGTTGGATCAGTTTTATGTGGCGCGCAGTCCTCCAGAGGCTGATCAATTTTACCTCATCCAGTGCCTGGTACGAGTATTTTGATATTGATTGGAGCAATTAATCGGCTCTTTCAGCCAGGATTTTGTGTGGTGCGCAAGCTGAAAGATAAAAAGATACTTGCGAAAGGATTGTCAGGAAATATTTTAAAAAAAATTATAATAATTTAATAAAAATTTTATTTTTTATCTGATTAGCGAAATAGGGATTAAATCTCTAAAAGATTCTGAAATTAAAGCTTTGCAAAGGTTTGAACGTACAAATCTTTTATTTCATGTGCATGTCAGATTTTGTAGAAAAATGAGATGAAGCATCGAATTATTGTACTTTTACAAAGCAGTAAGAAGAGGAGAGAGAGGATCTTTGGTGTGCTGACTCACACCCAAATTTGGGATGCCTTGGTCTCTTCACACTGTGGAGAAGTTGGACGCCCAAACACCACGTCAAGGAGAAGGATCGGTCCTTCTCTTGCACGTCTTCTTTCTCTCTCTTTTTCATCTTAACACATAATTTAATTATTATATTTTAATAGTTAGAAGTCCTTATTTACAGATGATTTTTCATAATCCAATGGACTAGAAATCTTAATTCAAACCAGCTTTGAATTAATCCTTCCCTTATCTAATTAGAAATTCTATTTGAGATAGGATAGGCGCCCTCATGCACCCACGCCTACAGCAAATATGGGGCGGCAACAACCAGCACCCCATCCCCTTTGATCGATCATGAGGAGAGAGAGTTCCAGTAAAATTGGATTTTAAGAATCTAATCCAAAAATAGATCAATTCGAATCCAATTCAAATCTGATTCGGATCAATTTCGAATAGATTGTCAATCCCAATTGTTTAAGATTTAATACAAGTTTAACTTAGATTTTTAATCCAATTAAATCTAATTAAATCAGATCTAATCTGAATTAATTAGTACTTAAATCCAATCTCTCATAGACTCTTTGGATCACAGATTAAATTTTGTTTATCTTCGGAATTGAACATGAACCTCATGTTTAGTGCTAGCTAGACATAGTCAACTGTCTAATCCTGTATGACCTATAACTAAATTCTTAATCAAGTTAATCTATTTGTTCCATCAAGTTATGTACTTTCAAATTGAACATATAAACTTAAATCAATTCTTTCCTACGTCGCTTGACTTTGTGCATGACTCCATAGGTTCGAACATTAAGCTGATAGCATAGGAACCGTTTCTTATACTAATCGAAGTTACCATCTAGCAATGGTTCCCGACGTTCGGATAGGTTGAATATTTATAAGATAATATTCAAGAATCTATGTATCTGGTTACCGCATAATTCATTCCTTTGATCCTGAATACTCTAGGACGGTCTAGGATTAAATTGTCAATCCCGAAGGATCATTCTCATTGTATTCCAATATTTCAAATCCATCATATGGATTACCCTAGTCAAGATTTTACTAAATTGAAATACAGTGATGTATCAGCTCCTATAATCCAAAAAGATCCATTTCATCTTGATCCACATGCAGACTTTGCAAGTACTTGACTGTACCCAGTATCCTTCCGTCACTGCATTAGAAATACAGATAGTCCGGTACCAAAGCACAATGAGTTGCTTGCAAGTCACTATGGTGATCTCAAGTTTGAGAGATACTTATGTCTATACACTTCGCGAGCTGCTCTTGACAGCACAGCGCTCAGCAGGTGAGTCACTTGTTCAGTGATGATATACTCCTACATCTCACCTGTATGCCATACCAATATCTCCACACTCCTTGGTTAAGAGGACAACCAACCTATATGGTACACAACGACCTTCACTCGATAAACATCATCGTTCTTTAACGACGTATCATTTGGTTACGAACATATTTAAAAACTATACGATAAATCTTCCTTTATCGATTACTTTATAGTTCTAAAGACTTCATCACAACACAAGAGTTCTCGCAAGAACGATGTAATTTTGTGATGAATGGTGTCAAAATAATTTTTATTCATTGATAAATAATTTATATACATATTACAAAATGAGCATAATCATTCAAACGATTAGCTTTAGGATATATTTTTCAACAACTCCCACTTAAACTAAAGCTAATTGGGGCAGTATCTTAAACCTATCTTCAACTTATGATTATCGAACTCTTTGATCCTGAGAGCTTTAGTGAAGGGGTCGGCTATGTTCTTTTTTTCATCGATCTTCTGAAGCTCGACATCACCTCGATCTATGATCTCACGTATAAGATGATAGCGATGCAAAATATGCTTGGTACGCTGGTGTGACTTTGGTTCTTTCGCTTGAGCTATGGCTCCAGTGCTATCACAGTACAGCAGAACAGGACCATCAACAGAGGGTATAACTTCAAGCTTGGTGATGAACTTTCGCAATCACACCACCTCCTTTGCAGCATCGGATGCAGCAATGTATTCTGGTTCGCATATAGAATCGGCCATAGTATGTTGCTTGAAACTCTTCCAGCATATTGCTCCTCTATTTAAGGTAAATATGTAGCCCGACACACTTCTGCTATCATCATAATCTGACTGAATGTTGGAATCAGTGTATCCCATAAGTTTCAAGTTAGTGTCTCTATAGATAAGCCATTGGTTCTTAGTATTTCTCAAATACTTAAGGATTGTCTTCACAACCTTCCAATAATTTTTTTCGGATCAAACTGATACCTACTCACTACTCCTAGTGAATAGACTACATTCGGTCTCGTACATGTCATGACGTATATGATAGATCTCACTGCCGAAGCATATGGGATCCTACTCATACTCTCTCCTAAGGCATTGTAGGATAATCTTTCTTGGAGAGAGTAATCCCAAGACCTATTGGAAGATAGCCTTTCTTGAAATTCTTCATGTTGAACTATTTCAATATGGTAACGATGTATGTGGATTGGGATAATCCAAGCAACCTTCTAGATCTATCTCTATAGATCTTCATCCCTAGGATATAGGATGTTTATTCCAAATACTTTATGGAGAATTATGATGAGAGCTACAGCTTTACACTTTACAAAGCAGGGATGTCATTTTCTATTAAGAGTATGTCATCTACATATAGTACAAGGAAGACGATTACAGAATCGTTAGTCCATTTGTCGATGCAAAGCTCATCTCTATTCCTAACGAAGCCATACGTTTTGATCACCTTATCAATATGCATGTTCCCACTCCTAGATACCTGCTTCAGTCCATATATAGACCTATTTAGTTTGCACACCTTAGATTCGTCTGTAGATGTGAACCTTTCAGGTTGTATTATATACACCTCTTCTTCCAACTCCCCATTAAAAAGTACAGTTTTGACATCCATTTGTCAGATCTTATAATCTAAGTGTGCTGCCATTGCAAGCATAATCTGGATGGACTTGAGCATTGCCATAGGTGAAAATTTCTCATCATAGTCAATACCATAATGTTGATGATAATCCTTGACAACTAGATGGGATTTATAGGTCTCTACCTTTCCGTTCACTCATCTTTTTCTTGTGAAAATATACTTGCAGTCTATGGGTTTTATTCCTTCAGACGGATCAACTAGTATCCATACACTATTGATCTCTATTGGGTATAAAATACCCCCGGTCGAAGTTTGTAAAGGACCGACCCTTCCAGGACTTTTCCGACTTCCGACCTTGTGTGGCGTCTCTCTGAACCCCCTCGACTGTCTGAGCTTCCATAATACCATCCGAACTTCTCCAACAATGAGCTTCTCCATCCATCTACCGGGCCGCTCCAAAGGCTCTCTGGGCCTCACTATCAGCCAACCTTCTACAGTGATCAACTATTCTCCGAACTTCTTTCGGACTTCGTCAATATCCGAGCTTCTCCGACAACGAGATTTCTACAGTAATCAGATTCCATCCAAGTTTCTACGGTGGTCGACCGCCTTCAGGATTCCAACCGAGCTCCTGCGAGAGCCGAACTTCTACTACGAGCGGTCTACTCCAAACTCCTACAGCAGATGGTCTATCCCAGATATCTACCGTAAGCAAATTCCATTCGAGCCTCTACTGTAAACAAATTTCTTCCAAATTTCTATCACAGGTAGACTTCAACCGAGCTTCTTCGTAGCCGGATCCCGGACGAGCTTCTACGATGGGACAGGATCCACCGGCCAGGTCGCTACTCCGAGCTCCCACGATAATCGATCTTCAACCGAGCTTCTACAATAAGCGATCTCCTTTCAGTCTTCTACAAGAACCAGACTCCGTCCGAACTTCCATAGCGAATGGATATCGGACGAGCTTCTATGACGGATGGACTCCGACAGTTGGATTACTACAACAACCGATCGCCTCCGGTGTCTGTCGAACCTCCCCAACGCCATCCGAAGTCCACCGCCGGTCAACCCTCCGCCAGATTCTTCATGAAACCGAACTTCTCCGGTGGATAATCTTCAGACGAGCTTCCACATCAGGCAAATTTCAGTCGGACTTCTCTAGCAATCGGACTCCTACCGGGCTTCACCAATAGACAGTCTCCATCCGAGCTTCTACAGCAGATGACTCCCGCCTGTAGCATCAGCGTCTGAGGCATCTGACAACAGTAGACTCATCAGTAGCCTCGGAAACATCCGAGCTTCTCCTAAATCGATGGGATAGAGAGCCATTCCGCTCCATCAGATATCCCAACCGAGCTCCAGCCGACAGATCCGAACTCTCTGGCAAGTCACGACAATGGCCACTACCCTGCTCCACTCTCTGCAACGGATTCCGCATGGCTCCACCACTCTCTGGCAAATTGCGACAACGGACACCACTTCACTCTCCGGGCTCTACCACTCTCTGGCAAGTCGCGACAACGGACACCACTCCACTCTCTGTAACAAACTCCACGTGGCCATGAACGACCCCTAACGCCACTACTCTCCGTAACAAACTCCGTGCGGCTCTGAACAGCCCACTACCAGGCGGTTACAAACGTCGCTGTCAATCAGTTATGCTCTCCGTCTATAAAAAGGGACCCCCAAATACGTTTTTCTCTAAGCTCTAAACTCTATCTCAAAATTCTGTTAAAATTTCCACTCGAGCATTCCATTTCTGTTGAAGTAGAGTACTGACTTGAGCATCGGAAGGTCTTACCGGAGCACCCCCAACTCCGATTTAGACTTTCCTTGTAGGTTCCGACGGCGGCCGCGGTCATCTCAACTCCAGCAACTCCGACTTCGGCAAAATTCTGCACCAACAAAATTGGCGCTAGAGGAAGGGCGCTCTGTCTTTGCAGTACCCTTATTCTTAAAGGAGTGCTCAACGGGACTGCCTCTGGTCATCTTCTCTGACATCCTCTTCTCCTTATCCTATTAGATCTCCACCTGATGCCTCCTCGAAAGGCATCCACTAGGCGATCCACGGCCTCCGCGGCCAGATCTCAGGCTCCGACCTCACCTCCAGTTTTCCAGGCTCCTCCTCCTCCTTCGACAACGACAAACAGCGTGGAGCAGTTCGACCTGTTGGTCCAGCAGGTTAGAGGCCTCACCGAAGCAGTACAGGCCATGCAGCAGCAGCAACAGCCGCAGGCGTCAGTGCGGTTGGAAAGAGCATCGTCGGAGTTTCAAAATCCAGCAGTAGGGCGGGCCACTTGGGCCAGTCGCCCTGTCTTTCCTGGAAAGGAGAATCTGAGGGTGGAGAGCCCCCAGTCTGATCACGATTCTACTCTCGGAGGATCCCTACCTCCACTCTGCCAGAAGACCCTCGAGACTCGCAGTCGAGAGGACCTCCTGGATCGAAGGCTCCAAGAGATGAACCGACGGATCGAAGAGCTCCGCCATGCTCCCCCTGCTTATGGTGAGGACATCTGTACTGATCCTCTTTTCTCTCAAACGATCATGCAAGAACCGATCCCGCCAAACTTCAAGCTCCCCCAATTTGAAAGCTACGATGGGACCTCGAATCCGGTTGACCACCTGAAGGCCTTCCGGACAATGATGCTGCTCCATGGCGCGCCAGACGCCATCCTGTGCCGAGCTTTCCCATCTACTTTGAAGGGAGTAGAAAGGAATTGGTACTCGACGCTGAAGTTGGGTACTATCTTCTCCTTTGATCGGATGAGCCATCAGTTTGCGGCTCATTTTGTTAGCAGCCGGCGTCCCCAGAGAGGCTCGGAGTCCCTTATCAACATCAAGCAGAAGGAGGGAGAATCCATTCGAGCTTACGTCAACCATTTTAACGTCGCTGCGTTGGAGGTCCGAAACTTGGACCAATCGGTCGCGATGGCCGCCTTGAAGGATGGTCTTCAAAAGAACGATCTTCTGTTTTTCCTGAAAAAGAAATATCCCAGGGACTTTGCTGATTTGCTGGCTCGGACCGAAGGATATGCCCGAGCAGAAGAAGCCTTCAAGATGAAGGATGAGGAGGCCGCGAAGGAGCGGCGGGCGGGGGACTCCAACAAGCCCGCAGCTGAAAAAGGGCCGAGTGAAGCTCGGCCACGTTCTCGAACTCCCTCCGGACACAAGCGTGCCCAGACTCCTCCCCGGGCTCGTAGGCAGAGGAGCCCGGACCACAGAGTTCGGCAGAGCTCTCCTCCGGGATGATTCCGTAGCTACGTCCCTCTCAACACATCGAAAACTCAAGTGCTGATGGAGGTTAGGGAGCAGCTGCCAAGGTCAGAAAGGATGCGCACACACCTCGGAAAGCGCAATCCTAATAAGTTCTGCCTCTATCATCGCGACCACGGCCACGACACAGAGGAGTGTATTCAGCTTCACGACGAGATCGAGGAGCTCATCAAATGAGGTCGGCTCGACAGATTCATTCGACGCCAACCTGAAGGTAGGGAAGATCGGCCTAGGGCCCTGCCGCAGCCGAAGCCGCCAAAGAGGGAGAAACAGCCTGAAGATCGGCCTCCGATTGGGATTATCAACTCCATCTCAGGAGGACCCCGACGGGGAGCAGACCTTCCGCGGCTATAGGATTTGAAAAATCTACGAATGTATTACCAATAGCTTTGCCTTAAATAAAAATTTTATATTTGCATATTTGTCCTTTTAGCATGAGCTTATAACGACGGGAAGTAACTCCCTCATTCAGTCGAAATTAAGCTAGTTAGGAACAGGAGGAGAACCTCGTCCTAACATGAGCAAAGTCGAAGGTCCGGTTACTTAAAGACCGGATGGGGGGAGAGGCCCTCGCAACGGTCCTTATGTTCCCTCACAGCCTTATTAGGAACAGGAGGAGAACCTCGTCCTAACATGAGCAAAATCGAAGGCCCGATTACTTAAAGACCAAATGGGGGGAGAGACCCTAGCAACGGCCTTTATGTGCCCCCACAGCCTTGTTAGGAACAGGAGGAGAACCTCGTCCTAATATGAGCAAAGTCAAAGGCCTGATTACTTAAAGACCAGATGGGGAAAAAGGCCCTCGCAACGGCCCTTATGTGCCCCCACAGCCTTGTTAGGAACAGGAGGAGAACCTCGTCCTAACATTAGCAAAATCGAAAGTCCAGTTACTTAAAGACCGGATGGGGGGAGAGGCCCTCGCAATGGCCCTTATGTGCCTCCACAGCCTTATTAGGAACAGGAGGAGAACCTCATCCTAACATGAGCAAAGTCGAAGGTCCGATTACTTAAAGATCGGATGGGGAGAGAGGCCCTCGCAACGGTCCTTATGTGCCCCCACAGCCTTGTTAGGAACAGGAGGAGAACCTCATCCTAACATAAGCAAAGTCGAAGGCCCGATTACTTAAAGATCGGATGGAGGGAGAGGCTCTTGCAACGGCCCTTATGTGCCCCCACAGTCTTGTTAGGAACAGGAGGAGAACCTCGTCCTAACATGAGCAAAATCGAAGGTCTGGTTACTTAAAGATCGGATGGGGGGAGAGGCCCTCGCAACGATCCTTATGTGCCCCTACAGCCTTGTTAGGAGCAGGAGGAGAACCTCATCCTAACATGAGTAAAGTCGAAGGTCCGATTACTTAAAGACCGAATGGGGAGAGAGGCCCTCGTAACGGCCCTTATGTGCCCCCACAGCCTTGTTAGGAACAGGAGGAGAACCTCATCCTAACATGAGCAAAGTCGAAGGTCCGGTTACTTAAAGATCGGATGGGGGGAGAGGCCCTCGCAACGGCCCTTATGTGCCCCCATAACTTTGTTAGGAACAGGAGGAGAACCTCATCCTAACATAAGCAAAGTCGAAGGCCCGATTACTTAAAGACCGGATGGGGGGAGAGGCCCTTGCAACGGCCCTTATGTGCCCCCACAGTCTTGTTAGGAACAGGAGGAGAACCTCGTCCTAACATGAGAAAAGTCGAAAGCCCGATCACTTAAAGATCGGATGGAGGGAGAGGCCCTTGCAATGGCCCTTATGTGCCACCACAGCCTTATTAGGAACAGGAGGAGAACCTCGTCCTAACATGAGCAAAGTCAAAGGCTCGATTACTTAAAGATCGGATGGGAGGAGAGGTCCTTGCAGCGGCCCTTACGTGCCCCCACAGTCCCGTTAGGAACAGAAGGAGAACCTCATCCTAACATGAGCTGAAATTGACTGTCGAAAATAAGAGGAGAACCTCATCCTGACGCAAACAAAGATCTAGTCGATCAAGACCGGATGAGGAGGAAAGCCTCCTCAATGGCTCCTCTACGCTCTCACGACCCCGTTAAGAGCAGAGGAAAAATTCTCACTCGAACACAAAAAAAAAAGAAGGGGAGGAGATGAAAAGAAAAAGCGACGAACTACACCAGTGATAAGTAAAAAACAAACTACATCAAAGATCCAAGGGATCTCGTCTCAACGAGGAAGGATACTCCTATCAAAAAATCCTTAGTCACTAAGAGGGAACTCAATATAAGCCGAGGAGAAATCGACTTTCTCAAAGTAACGAGGAGTTCGGGTCCCCAAGCTCGAGCACCGAGAGGAAGCGTCAAACTCAAATGACCTCGAAAAGACCTACGGTCGTGAACAAAAAAGGCAAATCAATACGACGGTGACCGGGAACCTTCAAACAACGATGACGTTGAACAAGACGAAAGACAAAAGAAGTTCGATAAACGACAACTCAATACCAGAATGGATAAGATAATGAAAAATTTTCTTTTCATTTCATTAGTGAAGTATACACTACAAAGCTTTGAAGGCCAAAAAGAAAAACAACAAGAAAAAAAAAAGAATACATGGAAGGATGAAAGAAAAAAAAAAGGGGGGGGAGCTCTAAGGAAGCCCAGCTCCTTCCGACTTCGAGCTCTCAGTTTCGGTCCTTATTAGGGATTGCTTTAAGTTTTTGACTTCTTCCTCTAGTTCCATATTTTTCAGCAGCATATCCCGGTACATCTGGTGGAACCACCGGCTCTCGCCCTCCGACTCTCGAAGCTTCTTTCTCAGGACCTCGGACTCCGCCTCGACATCTTTGATCGCCTGCTGCTCGTAGACCAGCTGAATCTTCAGCCGCTGCAGTTTGGCCTCCTCCCGCCCAAGGGCCACAGACAGTTCTGCCATGGTCCCCCTCAAGGAGCGAAGCTCGTTGGAGCCTTGTGCAGAGGCAAGCTGGACTCTCTCAGATAACTGCCTCCGAAGGTGGGCAACTTCGTCAGACGCCGTCTGAAGCTTCCTTCGGTAGTCCACTACTTGCCCACTCCAGCCGACTCAGTAGGCGTTGTAGTTCGTCTCAGCGTCCTGCAGCTGCTTTTGAAGATCGGAGAACTTCTTCGACCAGTCTCGATCGTGGTCGGCTTGGATTGTGAGCAAGGAGCTGATCTTGGAAGCCTGAGTCCAAGATCGGTCGCTGGCACATTTTCAAAGTTCCTCAAGCTCCGTCACGAAGTCGATCTTCCTCTAGGTGTATTCCATGAGACCCTTCTTTTGGAGGTCCTGAAAGCGAACAGCCTCCGCAGTAACTTTCGAATGGCTCTTCCTCAGCCGGTGAAGTTCATCTTTCAGCTTCTTGGATTTCTTCGTCAACTGACGAACTTTTCTTCTGAGGTCTCGGATTATCGACTTCAGAGGAATCCCCTGTGGCAGGGGAAGAGCTTCGGCAGGGCACTGTCGTTGGGAGACAAAAGCGCCATGATTCGAATTAGTACAAGAAGATAGAAGAAAAGGAAAAGAATGCAGAAGAAGAAAAAGGAGCCCTCTGTAAAGAAGAATCCAATTTTATTGATTAAATAATTTTTAAGTACAAAGAAACGAAGAAAAGTCACCACAAAGAAAAAATACAAAGCTAGAGGTTCCAGACCTCTGGGGCAGAAGTGGAGGGGCTCGGCATCCCCGGAAGATCGATAGTGGCGGCCGTGGTGGTCGACGGGGTCCCAGCTGGAGGAGGACCGGCAGCGGCTTCGGATGGTCCGGCGTCATCGTCGGATACCTCATCCAGGAAATCGAGATCCAGTTCGAAAAACCTTCCAGCCACCTTCTCTTGACAGAGTTCGAAACCCTTGATGAAGGCGTCCTGGCCAAACTGGACCTTTAGATCCTCCATCTCGGAGGAGGCCTTGAACTCCTCCATTGCTCGGGCCCCTGCCTCCAAAACTAAGGATGGGATCCGCGCTTTCAGCTCGAAAACTTGCGCCTTCAACTCGAAAATCTGCGCCTTCAGTTCGGAGACCTCGGCCTCAGCCTTCTTTCTCTCCTCCTCCAAGGCGATCCTCAGATCGGATGAGGTTTGTCCCTCCTTTTTTAGCACCTCTTGGAGACTTAGGGCCTCGATGATCTTCTCCTCGAGGCAGGTGGCCCAAGCCAGGCGACCTTCCTCCGCCCGAGCTGCCTCCCTCTTGGCGATCTTCATCGCCTCGACGTTGGCGACAAGCTGGTGTCCAATCTGCAAGAAAGACCGGGGAGTCAATATAAAGGCTAAAGAATAAATTAAGTAAAGAAGCAAGAAGGAGAAAAAAGTTAGTTAACCTACTTCGAGGAAAGATCCCAGAGAGTCCCAGACCCGCAGCTCAGGATCAGCAAGGATGATCCTCTGGATGACCTCGGACAGAATGCACCCTTCGACCAGCCTCTTTATTAAATCTCTGTTGTTGAAGGGATTTTCTCCCAGGTCTTCCTCGGAGCCACCGGCCCCCTCGACGGTAGCCTTGCGACTACGGCTCTTCCGGACCAGGGTCTTCTTTCTTCTCCTCCCTTCGGCCTCGGGTGCCCCCTCGGGACAAGCCTCCGGAGCGGGATCCTCGGTCGGGGGGCTCCTTGAAAGGGCTCGGGGGACTTCGGGTTCGACGTCGGAAGGGACATCGACGGCAACGGCCACCTGAGCAGGCACGGTCGAACTTGTCCCTTCTATCCTGACTTTCTTCACTGACCCCGAAGTCGAGGCGTCCTTTCTCTTGTGGGTCTTGAGACCCTGGGCTAACCTCCGAGCCATGCCTGCGTCCATGTCTGCAATAAAAAAAAGATCAACACGGCTCAGAGATAGAATAAGAGAAAGGGGAAGCAGCAAAAAAAAAAAAAAGGTACCAGCAGGGTTAAGAGGACTCAGGCTGACGTTGAACAAAAGTTGTTCCTTCAGAAGTTCGGAGAGGAGGGGGGCTTGACAGGCCTCGAGCTTTTTGGAGGCTTCGAGGTCGTCCCTTTCCAGGCTGGAAACCCGACGGACGGAATCCCTCAGAGAGTCCCAAGGGGGTAATCCTAGCTCCAAGGTCGGGCATCGGACATAGAAGAACCTCTCCTTCCAGTTGTGGATAGAAGAGGGGGCGCCTTTCAGCAACCCCTTTCTACCGAACTGAGGAGAGAAGTACCACCAGTCCTTTGCCGAGGGATGACGCTTGAAGGTGTAGAAATTTTGAAACAAAGAAAGAGTCGGCCGAACTTCAGCTAAACTACAAAGAGAAAGAAATCCTATCAAAAACCTAAATGTTGCTCCTAAATTGATTTTGATGATTACAAAGCAGATTGAAGGGATACAAATATTTTTAAATTGAAAAAATCTTTATGCTCTTCAGGGACAAAATCATAATTTTACTAAAATCCTGATTTGATAGTATCATTTGGTAGAACAAATGATTTGTAATCTATTGGTGAAAATTTTATTGTTTTTGGACTTATATTTTTGAAGTTATGAAGGTTTGAAGTGCATGAGTCGACTCATGAGTCAACTCATGGCACAATGAGCTGATTGGCACGCAAAAATTTCCCTTGGCACGTTGGATTTTTGGCTTGGCACGACCTGTGAGTCGACTCATGAGTCAACCCACAAGGCATGAGTCGACTCATGAGTCGACCCCTGCTGATTTGAGCCAAAAAAATTCCAGAAACCAAATCTCTGGTCTTTGCAACAGAGGTCGACTCATGAGTCGACCCCTGAAGCATGAGTCGACTCATGAGTCGACCCCTGCGACGGAAATCGTCCGCAACAGCTAGTTTTTTGCCCATTTTAATTGCCTTTTATGCTTCCTAAAAATGCTCTAACGGCTCTTTTTCTGCCTAATATGTTTACTCTTATTTCTTAATGCTATAAAAGGTTTCAAAAGGTGAAAATACAGAAAAAAAGACAGAAGATCAAACATTTATACAAGAGGATCCAAAATCTACACGAGAAAGTCCGAGATCAACGAAATACCCAAAAGAAAAGGAGAGAGGATCCACAATATACACGAGAGATTGTGAAAAAGAAAAGCAAGATTATTCAAAGAGAAGGTTTTTCAAGCCATCTGTTCAACCTTGATCAAGAGATCTTTCAAAGCCTTCAAGAAGTCTTCAATCAAAGTTCACCTTCTCCTCAAGCATTCTTTCAACTTTTCATCCACCTTGAGGAAATCCAAAAAGGAGATTCTTCATTTGAGTAAAGTATTTTTATTGTTATATTCGCTCATTTAAGGAGCTATTATTGTACTTATTTGTGCTCTAAACTGTATTACTCTTTGTGAGTAATTGTTCTTATTTTTGGAGGGTTTCCAAAACAAGGAAAGGTTGATCCGAACCTGAAATCGGAGTGTTTTGGGTTAGCTTGTACCCGAAAAATAAGTGGACTAGCTTGGGATAGCTAGTGTCGGAGTTTCCGACGATTTGTATTCGGGTTGAATACAAGTATAGTGGATTGAAATTCTCAAGTAGGAGCTTGGAGAGTGGATGTAGGTGCAAGGTTGGCACCGAACCACTATAAATCCTTGTGTTTGTGGTGTGCTTTATTGTTTCTCTTTATTTCTTTATTATATCCTTGCATTCTTGCTTTAGGTAATTAATCTTGAATTAAAGTCTTTCTTCTCATTCATCAAGCTTTTAACAAATACTTTTCATAAGTAATTAGTTAAGCTTAAAATTTTTAGAAACCCAATTCACCCCCCCTCTTGGGTTGCATAGCTGGGCAACAAGTGGTATCAGAGCCCGGTGCTCTAGCCCTTCTTTGATCTAACAATCAAAGAGCCAAAAGATCTATGGCAACCCATGTCGATACTTCTCTAGCCGAGGGGCAATCTACAAACCGACCTCCTCTTTTCAATGGGTCTAATTACACCTATTGAAAAGCTCGGATGAAGATATTCATACAAGCACTCGACTATGATATGTGGAGTATCATAGTGAATGGTCATCACACACTCACCAAGATTATAGATGGTGAGGAGTCAACCAAACTCGAGAAAGAATGGGATGAGGTTGATAAGAAATTGGCACAATTAAATGCTAAAGCTATGAATGTTCTTTATTGTGCACTAGATGCAAATGAATTTAATCGCATTTCTACTTGTGCATCTGCTAAAAAAATATGGGATAGGTTAGAAGTAACCCATGAGGGAACAAATCAAGTAAAAGAGTCTAAAATAAACATGCTTGTGCATAAATATGAATTGTTTAAAATGGAGCATGATGAGTCCATAACTGCTATGTTTACTCGTTTTACTGATATAATTAATGGTTTGAAGAGTCTTGGCAAATCTTATACTAACAGTGAGCTTGTAAGGAAGATTCTCAGGTCATTGCCAAGAACTTGGGAAGCCAAGGTGACTGCCATCCAAGAAGCAAAGGACTTGAACACTCTACCTCTAGAAGAGCTTCTTGGATCCTTGATGACTCATGAACTTAACATGAAGCAACATCAAGAGGATGAAGTCAAAAAGAAAAGAACCATTGCCCTCAAATCCACAGCTTCGCCTGATGATGAAACGGATGACACTGAAAATGAAGAACAGGATGAAGAGATGGCACTCATCACCCGGAGATTTAAGAAGTTTCTAAGAAAAAAGAAACAGGGGATGAGAAAGAAGTTCACAAAAGGGGAACAAAGCAAAGAGAAAGAGAAAGATCAACCCCTTATATGCTACGAGTGCAAGAAGCCGGGACATTTCAGATCCGAATGTCCACAACTGAAGAAAGGTCCCAAAAAGTTCAAAAAGAAAGCAATGATGGCGACCTGGAGTGCGAGTGATGACTCAAGCTCCGATGAGGAAACCTCAACAGAACAAGCCAACCTGTGCCTTATGGCAAACGAAAATGAGGTAACTTCTGAATCCACTAGTGAATTTACTTTTGAAGAATTGCATGAAGCATTCTATGATTTAATTGATGAATTAAAGAAACTAAGAATGAAATTAACAAGCTGAAACCTATAGTAGATAAGTTCACCTTAAGTTCAAATAAACTAAATATAATTCTCGATAATCAAAAAGCTGTATATGATAAGGCTGGACTTGGCTATAACCCCTTGAAGAAACAAAAATTTTTGAAGAATATTTATGAAAATTATTCAAGCAACAAGGCTACAAATATTACTTGTCTCAAATGTGGTAAAATAGGACATAAATCATACACATGCCTTAATAACAAATATGCAAACACAATTATAAAGAAAATATAGGTTCCAAAAGGAACCATTTTGACTAACCTAAAAGGACCCAAGAAAGCTTGGGTACCTAAGACAGAAACTTGACCTTTGCTTGCAGGTGTGTCTAGCATCCCAAGAAGGAAACAGGAAATGGTATCTTGACAGTGGATGCTCGAGACACATGACTGGTGATGAATCACAATTCATCACGCTTGACGCTAAGGATGGAGGGATGGTCACCTTTGGAGATAATGGCAAAGGAAAAATCATCGGGATAGGTAACATTGGTATCACTCCCTCCAAATACATTGAAAATGTTTTGTTAGTTAAAGGTTTAAAGCATAACTTACTTAGCATTAGTCAATTTTGTGATAAAGGGTATAAAGTTGTTTTTGAATCATCTGTTTGCATTGTGACAAGTCCTATTAACGATGGCATTAAATTTATAGGACATAGGCATGGCAATGTTTATATGGTAGATTTGAATGATTTAGCCAAATTAGACATGCAATGCCTAGTATCCTTGAATGCTAAAGTTAATGAAACTAGTTGGCTGTGGCATCGTAGACTTGCACATATTAGCATGCATTCTCTTTCAAAATTAATTAAGAAAGAATTAGTTCTTGGTTTGCCAAAACTGAATTTTGAAAATGATAGAATTTGTGATGCATGCCAATTAGGTAAACAAACTAGAGTTTCATTTAAATCCAAAAATATTGTTTCAACTTTTAGACCTTTAGAGCTCTTGCATATGGACTTATTTGGACCAACTAGAACCACTAGTCTAGGAGGAAAACGATATGACTTTGTAATTATAGATGATTACTCTCGTTTTACTTGGGTTTTCTTTTTGGCACACAAAGATGAAATTTTTCATATTTTCACTAAATTTCTCCGAAAAGTCATTAATGAAAAAGGGCTTTCAATTCAAAATATTAGAAGTGATCATGGAACTGAATTTGAAAATCAAAATTTTGAAAATTTTTGTGATGAAAATAGAATTGGCCATAACTTCTCTGCTCCTAGGACACCCCAACAGAATGGGGTAGTTGAAAGGAAAAACAGAACCTTAGAAGAAATGGCCCGTACCATGCTTTGTGAAAGCAACCTTCCAAGATATTTTTGGGCGGAAGCAACTAACACAGCATGTTACATTTTAAATCGTGCCTTGATTAGACAATTTTTAAAGAAAACCCCCTATGAACTTTGGAAAGGAAGAAAATCAAATATTGCATATTTTCATATTTTTGGTTGCCGATGTTTTGTATTAAATAATGGCAAAGAAAAACTTGGTAAATTTGATGCAAAATCAGATGAAGCAATCTTTCTAGGTTACTCCTCCACTAGTAAAGCATTTAGAGTTTTCAACAAAAGAACTTTAGTAGTTGAGGAATCCATACATGTTATTTTTGATGAATCTAACGATCTTCCTTCAAGGAAGAATGAGGGTGTTGATGATGCAGATCCACTAATAGAAGGTATGAAGGAGATCACTCTGAAAGATTCAGCAACTCCAGAAGACAAGGATCAAGAAGACGAACAAGATGAGAGAGGTGAAGAAATTCAAGAACAACCTCAAGGTACAAATGACCTACCCAAGGAATGGAGGTATGTTCACAACCACCCTAAGAAATTAATTATTGGTGATCCTATGCATGGGGTAAAAACCCGTTCTTCACTTAGAGATGTAGTTAATCATTGTGCTTTTGTATCTCATCTTGAACCTAAAACTTTTGAAGAAGCTGAAAATGATCATAATTGGATTAATGCAATGCAAGAGGAACTTAATCAATTTGAAAGAAATAATGTTTGGACCTTAGTATCAAGACCTAAAAATTATTCAATAATTGGCACAAAATGGGTCTTTAGAAACAAATTAGATGAGCATGGAAATGTAATTAGAAATAAAGCAAGACTGGTTGCTAAGGGATATAATCAAGAAGAAGGAATTGATTTTGATGAAACCTTTGCACCTGTTGCTAGATTAGAAGCTATTAGACTTCTACTTGCATATGCTTGCTTTATGAAATTCAAGTTATTTCAAATGGATGTTAAAAATGCATTTTTAAATGGATATATTGCTGAAGAAGTATATGTAGAACAACCCCCAGGATTTGAAAATCATACTTTTCCTAATCATGTCTTTAGATTAAATAAAGCTTTATATGGATTAAAACAAGCACCTAGAGCATGGTATGATAGGCTAAGCAAATTTCTACTAAATAATGGTTTTTCAAGAGGTAATGTAGATACAACCCTCTTTATTAAAAGAAATCAAAATGATATGCTAGTTATACAAATTTATGTTGATGACATAATTTTTGGGTCTACTAATGAATCCCTTTGTCAAGACTTTGCTAAGCTTATGCAGGAGGAGTTTGAGATGAGCATGATGGGAGAACTCACCTTCTTTCTCGGACTCCAAATCAAACAATCAAAAAAGGAAATCTCCATCACCCAAAGCAAGTACACCAAGGAACTACTCAAAAGATTTGGAATGGAGAACTGCAAACCAATTGGCACACCAATGAGTCCCTCATGTAAGCTTGACAAGGATGATGAAGGTAAATGTGTAGACTTAAAATACTATAGAGGTATGATTGGCTCATTATTATATTTAACTGCAAGTAGGCCTGATATCATATTTAGTGTTTGTTTATGTGCTAGATATCAATCCAATCCTAAAGAATCTCATTTGAATGCTGTTAAAAGAATCCTTAGATACTTAAATGGTACACAAACTCTAGGGTTATGGTACTCTAAGGACTCACAAATTGATTTATTAGGATATTCAGATGCTGATTTTGCTGGATGTAAATTAGATAGAAAAAGCACAAGTGGAACTTGCCAATTTCTTGGAGTTAACCTAATCTCATGGTTTAGCAAGAAACAAAATTCGGTGGCACTGTCTACGGCTGAGGCCGAATACATTGCAGCCGGAAGTTGTTGTGCTCAAATCTTGTGGATTAAGCAACAACTCGAAGACTTTGAAATCAAACTTAATGAAACACCAATAAGATGTGATAACACAAGTGCCATAAATCTATCTAAAAATCCAATTCTACACTCAAGATCCAAACATATTGAAATAAGACATCATTTTATAAGAGAACATGTTCAAAACAAAAATATAATTCTTGAATATGTTTGCACTGAAAATCAATTAGCTGATATCTTTACAAAGGCCCTTAGTGAGGATAGATTCTATGAAATTAGAAGAAATCTAGGAATTCTAGATCCATATGCCTAAATCTTTCTCAATTTTCAAGAATTGATGTCAAAAATTCTTAGAGCTCAATTTCCAACATCTATCCTGGTTCTAAAAGCTCAAGTTTATCATTCTAAAAATTTATCTTTGAGCAAAACTCCTTCTCCCAAAATTTCAAATTTTTCTAGAATTTATTCACATTTTTTCTGAATTTTTGAACTTCATGAGTCGACCCCCATGAGTCGACTCAATGGCAAACTTGTTATTTCCTCAAACTTCCCACGGGCTCATTGTTTTTATATGGATTGTTGTTCGTGAGCCGACCCATCCGGTCATCTTCTTCCCTCCAAAAGCCATCCTCTCCAATTCCTTTTGCTCCAAATCCAAGGATTTATTTCGAGGCAATTCTCCCTCCTCCTCTCCACCAAAAATCGCCACCTTGGAAAGGGATTTTTGTGCTTTCTCCCATTGTTTGGCACGGTTGGAATATGCCCTAGCACTCCACCGTTCTTCCCAAATCCACTTCTTTTTTCCACCAAAATCCCTCTTCACTCTCTTGTGATCCCTCCTCCACTTATTCACGTGTTCCTCCAAGTCTTCTAATCTGCTACTGTAGTGAATATGGCTCCGAAGATGAAACTTTCCCAAAGAAGAAAGTCAGTCCGTGAGCCTGAAGAAATTGTCCGAAAGAAAAGGCAAGCTGGTCAGTCTTCAACTGCTCCCACTCCAGCTTCAGTATCTGCTCAAGGTCCCCCTCAATCCTCCCTAAGCCCCAGTAAGAATCCTCTTTCTGATAGAAAAGTCGAAACCGGGAAGAATATAGATTTTCGGTTCTTTGAGAAAGAGGGCTTTACATTAGCAACTAAGATTAAAAACCAAGGATGGGATTTCTACTGCTCCCTTAAGGAAGTCACCTATGTTGACCTAGTTAGAGAATTCTACCAGAATCTACATTATGGAAATGGGTCAGTGACTTCAACAGTCAAGGGGATTGATATTTGCTTGGATTCTAGTATATTGGGAGAGATACTTCAGTTGCCTAGTGAGGGTTACTCTTATATGGAACTCCCAGTAAAAGAAGAGGGGATCAGAATTATTTTAGGAGAAACTTATTCAGAAAGTTTAAACAAATTGGAAGCAAAGATTTTGTCCATTGAGATGAGGATCCTGCATCAGATGGTAACGAAGCTCTTCTTTCCTAGGAGTGGTAGGCATGATTTACTTTCCGGCAGAGATGTTTGTATCATGTTTCATGTCATCACTCAGACCCCCCTGAACCTCCCTGCACTTATGATAGAGGCCATGAGAGAAACTTTGAACAGATCCAAGGCACACTTGCCTTATGGTATGGCCCTTACAAGAGTATTTAGGAGGTTTGGAGTTAACTGTGAGGGGGAGGCATCTACTAAGCTCTCTCATGTGGACACTTTCAACCAACACACCCTGCACCGAATGGGATTTACAAAGACTGATGGTGGTTGGATTAAGGGCTCTGAAGAAAGAGCTGAAGAGAGAGCTGAAGACAGAACTGAAGGCAGAGTAGAAGAAGAAGATCCATCATCTCCTGTTCATGACTTCAGGGCAGCATCACCAAATAT